>NC_048576.1:61773580-61981080 GCF_013265735.2 Oncorhynchus mykiss
CATAGCAAAACATAACATGTGTGACTAACTTTATTTTCCCAGAAGGAATTTAATTTGTGCTGTCAGATACATCAAGCACACTTTAATTTAAAACACACAACAGTGCATTATTACATTAAAAAACAGGGCATGTGTAAATTAGCAAATAAAATACAGTGCATGCGGGTGTAGCCTATTAATAAATGTATCCATAAATCGCTAAATAGGTAGCCAGGGTGCCTAGGAGGACAGTGCAGCACTCAGTATCTTTATGGAAGCAGGTATAACGCTAGAAGCCACTTCCACTATCCTGGGCCCCAATGGTAGGAAGGCATACTGGTTAGATATGATGTCCTTGCCCTTTTTGTGTGCCTTTTCTTGTCTTTGAGGCTGCATAGTCGGTTACCTACTATCTTGAAACTCACTGACAACTTCTTTCATTTACTTTTCCAGCCTGTTATAGTTTGTGACCCTGTGTTACCCAGCACAGTGAGGGGCAAGAAGCAGTGGACTGGGCCAGGCAGGACTGGTTCTGAGCCAGGCAGGTGGTTGGTCCTGGCAGCAGGAAAGAAAAAGACAACATGAAGATACATCCAATGTAGTGTATAGTGCAACGACATACGGTGCCTTCGGAAAGTATTCAGACCCCTTGACTTTTTCCACGTTTTGTTACTTTACAGCCTTATTCTAAAATGGTTTAATCTGAGAAAAAAAATACTCATCGATCTACACACATTGCCCCATAATGACAAAGTGAAAACAGGTTATTAGAAATTTTAGCAAATTGATCAAACTTTTTTTTAAATACCGTATTTACGTAAGTATTGAGACATACAACATGTATTATTAAACTAGTTTAAGGCAGATAAAGTAAATATGCGTTTTTATCAGGAGCAAACACTTTGCACGTGTTGTAATAATTACTCCACGTGTTTGACATATGTCCATTTTGTTTTAAGCCGACTTCGCTATTTCACCCGGCTCACGCCCAGGAGAAAGCCCGGTTTCAAAATGAATGTAATCACTTTTCACCCGGTGAAATCTCCCACCCGGGTGCCTGGGCCAACTTGATCAAATTTAAAAATGTATTGTTTTGGGCATTTAAAATGTATTGTTACGCATTATTATGCATTATTATGTATTATTAGACTTCTTGACGTAAGGACTAAGGCAGGGGTGTCAAACAAATATCCTGGAGAGGCAAGTGTCTGTGGGTTTATTATTTTGGAACTCCTCTCACCTAGTTTTCTAGGTCTTAATTGAAAATGAATTCAAAGGAAATAACCCAATAGACACGTGGCTCTCCAGGAATTGAGTTTGACACCCCTGGACAAAGGTGTAGGACTGATTGTCATAGGGAGTCCCAGCCTGGCTACCCATCAAATTAGCTTTTGTAGGATATTATGCAGTTAAACTGAAGATAGAATTATGGTAGACTGATTATATACATACATAATAAATTAGGGTTGATTTCACCAGAATGTCACCTTGAGGAACGTCACATCAAGGACAAAGAACAGCTTATCCAAGTTTGCCAGCCTGGGGTGCACACCACCCAAGATGATGGCTTTAGGTTCTGTGGGTCCTGTCTGGTGTGTCCTGTACATGACCTATGAATGTAGACACAGAGAATGTGGTTGCAGAGCATAAATACAGTCATTACAGAACACCATTACATACATGAAGGGTACCTTTTGGCATTTGCTGAATGATCGATGAGAAACTCCATATTGCAAATGTAAGGTCCCTTACTAGACGTCCGCGAATGTTTGAAAAATTCGGGCCGTGCACCGGGGCCAGATCTTCCGGGAAGTCATCGAATGAAGTCTCTTGGACAGTCGGTTTCTGCTTTATAAAAATTTCAAATGTTGGTCATTTTTCCGCTGTTCCGGTAAATTCCACCAGATGGCGAATGGAATCTTATTGCAAATGTACAAAACATCCCCAATCACGACATGGCCATTTCTCCTAAATGGAAAAGACTTCGAAGACAAAACTTGGTGAGCATAGGTTTGGACTAATGGGCTGTTAGCCCCGAAACAAGATGGCGTCGAGGCCTCAACGCTTTTTAAGTTAAGGCCATTTTTCTGGGATTAAAGGTCAAAAATGAAAATAGAGCTCTAATTTGACCACTTCACGTCAAAGTACATGAACCTACGGTGTGAGGAAAAAAAGAACCAGCAATTTATCGTAATTTAAGAGAAATCGTACAATGTACAATTGGTGATGTTCAAAGAAATGTGTTTTTTTTTTATCAGAAAAGTTACAGATCCAGTTGCGGCATGTTCAGACAAATCCGTTAAGGTGGGCTTCGGAACTCTACGTGATTTCTGTAATTTTCTGTGATTTTCTGAAATAACACTCAATCATTCAACCCTCTGTAAATAAGTCAGTTCTTAACGTAAAGACTTAAAACTCAAAAATCTGTAAGAGCCTACCCCAAGGAGGATATGTTTTCACTTTCAGCTTCCTGTGTCAACCGGAAGTGCCTTAAATTGGGGTCATAGGGGCTGTTTTCGAAGGGTTAAAAATGTCACATCTTTCCAAAACTTCATACTGTATGTGTGATTGGGCAACCCTCATAAACTGTAAATCAGTCATTTCTCCCAACAGATGTAAAAGAAAAAACTCTCTCTCTCTCTCCCTCACACACACACACACACACACACACACACACACACACACACACACACACACACACACACACACACACACACACACACACAGAGAGAGAGCAAGGGCAAGAGTGACACAGTGCGGGCTTAAAGACACGCAGAGCCTGCAATGGCATTACCATAATCTCTAGGCAGTGCCGAGTTCAACGAGACACCCTGCTTGATCGTAGCTTGCTCTGAGCGCAGCAACCATGAAAAAAAGTAGGCCCATAATGAAGCCTGTCCCTAAATTGTAGGTGCTTTTGGGGGACAGTGGCGGAACCGTTAGGGTTAGAAGGACAATTCAACCACAGGAATGTTCTTAAGTTCCTCCCGATCTGTGCAAGCCTAACCTTGACCATGTGGCATTATCCCTTAACAGTGAAAACAGGGTTTTTTCATCTCACAGTTTACAATATCTGTCCCCATAGGAAAACATTGCCTGCTCCCCTAAATTCAACCTGAAGCCTATGTGGGTTATGAATTCCTTATGAACCTGTCTTCGATGACAATTCATCAGACCACTAAGAGGTCTACCTGTGTTGATTCTAAGCTTCCTGGAGCAACCGGAAGTGGTTAAATGTTGATGTACCAAACCTGCAGTTTGTGAAAATCACTGCATTCAACCCTCTGTAAATAAGTCAATTCTCAACATAAAGACTTTAAACTCAGGATTCTGTAAAAGCCTTCCCCAATGAGGATATGTGTTTACTTTCAGCTTCCTGTGCCAACCGGAGGGGCTGTTTCGAAGGGTTAAAAGAGTGAGATCTTAACAAAACTTCATATGTGTGATTAGGCAACCCTCATGAACTGTAAATTAGTCATGATTTACAGTCACTACGGTAAGCACACATGCATTTTATCGTTTTCCGATCTCTGTATGTGAGAGCAGTGCTTCATTTGTAAATTGGGAGGTCCCAGGGGCTCCGAGATACCGGAACACATTGAGAAAAAAAGTTTCTAACACAACATAGCAGTGCAACAGACGGAGTACACAGCCAAGTCTTATGATGGTGAAACGGACAGCACTCTCCAAGGTGCTGATTAATTCAAAGCTTTTTAGATGTCACTGCTTTATGCAGACATACTTGAGAATAGATCATATTTGTTCTATCTTTTCAGGGGGAGGAAATTAAAGTTGTAATCAGCTCTGTAATGCTTTTTTTTAAATAGAGATACCTTGAAAAATATATAATTTTCAATTAATGCACAAAGGCAAATGGGACATTTTTTAATATTGGATGAGCTTTTCTTAGTAATCTACTTGAGAACCATTTAGGGTTCAAGTAAAACTTTTGAATAAGTGAAGCTTTTAGAGAGAGGTTTAGTGCGTTTATATTTAATAATCTTAACCCACCCAATTGATAGTCATTATATACTGTAGATAGGCGCACTTTATCTTGTGTGGTTTAGTGTCCTAGATTAAGCCAAATATTTTTTGCTCATATGATTTGAAAACAAATCATCAGGAGTAGGCAGCGCCATAAGTAAGTGAGTAAACTGAGATACGACTAAGGAGTTAATCAGGGCAATTTTTCCATAAATAGACAGGTATTTACCTCCATGGTTGCAGGATCTTGTCTATTTTTTTTCTAAGTTATCTTTTGAAATTCATTGTGGAGAGCTCATTTATGTATTTTGTGATATGAATACCAAGCATGTCTACTTTACCGTCAGCCCATTTATAGGTAAACTGCAGGGTAGTGTAGAAGTTTTATTCTTTAAATATCCAATACGCAATATTGTACACTTATCATAATTAGGTTTTAGTCCAGAGTCCAGAAAAATTATCTAGATCTTCAATGAGATATTGCAGGGATCTAGCTTGCAGACTTCATATAAAACTTGAGTCATCGGCATACATGGACACCTTTGTTTTTAAGCCTTGGATTTCTAATCCTCTAATGTTGATATTTCATCTGATTTTAATAACTAGCATTTCGATGGCTATAACAAATAGAAATGGTGACAGCGGACACCCTTGTTTAACTCCGCTTGACAATTCAAAACTTGACAATAACTCCTTTATTTACTATTTTACACCTGGGGTTGTTATACATTACTTTTACCCATTTTATAAGAGAATCACCAACATTGAAAACATCCAGGCATTTATAAATAAAATCCAGTTTTGAGGCCTTTTCAAAATCCACTATAAATGCTTCTTAGATGTTTCATGATGTTCTATTATTTCTAGTAGTTTCTGTATATTATCTCCAATGTATCATCCATGTAAAAAAAACCTGTCTGATCAGGATGAACAATACCTGGTAAAAACCTATGCTATGCATTTTGCTAGTATTTCTGCATCACACATTGAAGTGTGAGGCTTCCAGTTTTTAAGATAGACTGGATCTTTATATTTACCATCTGGGTCTTGTTTTAATAATAGTGAAATCAGACCTTCCCGCTAAGTACCTGACAGACTACCATTTCTATAGGAGTAGTTAAAACAAGCTAACAATGGAGCTTTGAGTATATCAAAAAAGGCTTGATTTTCCTCTACCGACATGCCATCAAGCCCTGGAGTTTTTCCAGACTGAAAGGATTTAATAGCCTCAAAAAGTTAGTCCTCTGTAATTTGGCCTTCTCACTGATCTTTATGTAGATGGATTTCCTTTTTTATTATTTGTAAATAATTCCTTACAGTAAGGATGAGACAGAAAAGAGAACATCTGCTTAAAATATTTAGCTTCCTCTTAAAATATAATTTGGAGAATCATAGATGACTCTCAGTAACGAGTTTCTGTAAAATATTTTTGTTAGCGTTCCTGGTGCATTTTTCTCCATATTCCATCCAGTTTGCTTTATTTTTGTAATAGATTACATTAGATCATTCTTGAATAAGTTCCTCCAATTCTTTTTGATTATCCTCTAACTTATTTTGTATCTCTGTAGTATCGTATTTGTTGCTGTCTATGCAACAGTTGAAAAGTTTTTGGTCACTTAGAAATGTCCTTGTTTTTGAAAGAAATCCAACTTTTTTGTCCATTAAATGATAAACGTGCCATTAGATCACAGGAGTGATGGTTGCTGATAATGGGCCTCTGTACGCCTATGTAGATATTCCATAAAACATTTGCTGTTTCCAGCTACAATAGTCATTTACGACATTAACAGTGTCTATACTGTATTTCGGATCAATTTGATGTTCTCTTATTGGACAACAAATGTGATTTTCTTTTAAAAAAAATGACATTTCTTAGACCCAAAACTTTTGAACGGTAGTGTACCTGGACTATTAGTTCACCCCCCCCCCCAGGAAATTTTCTTTAACGGTCGACTTTGGACACAAAAAACAGTCCAACACCGCCTCTTTCTCAATTTTCAAACAGAAATGTGTTATGCAATTTAATCTATGTGTCATTCTGGTATCCAAAATATCTAGTTCATTAGCTAAGCTAGCCACTTGTAGCTACCCAATAACTCCTCCAGTATGTGTTGACGAAATTTCACAGGATCTTTTTTTCGGGTGAAAGCTGTAGAGTTCGGTAAGAAATAGCACTGCTGTAGCTACCGGTCAAAAGTTTTAGAACCTACTCATTCAAGGGTTTTTTCTTTATTTTTCTTTCAAGGACTTTCAAAGTTCAAATGGCTTGCATTGAGCAATAGCCCTGGTTTCCACAGACAGTGTAGTATATTCTGAGCCTGTGTGACATAGGATGTGAAATCTGAAACCACTGGGATGCCCTTCCTATCATTTAATTTGCTCGTCCGACTGTCCAACTCCTGGCAGAAGCCTATGTCAAAGCCACTGACAAACCACATGCCTGCACTGACAAACCACATGCCTGAACTCACGAGTGAGTTCCAAATGATTTCAGGAATCCAAGCTAGTAATCTGTGAGATATTCACAGCGATGGGGACAGATGTTTTGATCAACAGAGACCTTTAGAAAATAGTCTAATTTTCTCTAACACTAAACATACAAATATGTATTTTACAGTTGAAACCTTATAATTAGTCGTATTAGAATTGTATTAAACTATATTTAGAAAGCATATAAGTCATTTCAAGCTTTATTCATACAGTTTTGTTGAATAGGAAATATACATAAATATTTATTTATACTGTGTACTTGAACTTGTGTGCTCAAAAGTGCCTACACTACACCTCAGACATGTATAACTATTTTTTACCAGAAAGGTGAGGTTTTAACCTTTTGGAGTATGCAATATTACTACTTATTGTTTTTTGCCCTCTCATGGTAATTACTTTTGGGAATTATGTAGATTACATTTCCGATTACATTTAGTTACATCAGAAGACCTGGTTTGGTATTTTGGTATTTTATTAGGATCCCCATTAGCTGTTGCAAAAGCAGCAGTTACTATTCCTGGGGTCCACACAAAACATGAAACATAATACAGAATGACACTTATCTGCTGCCAAACATACCCTTGTAAAACTGACCATCCTACCAATCCTTGACTTCGGCGATGTCATTTACAAAATAGCCTCCAATACCCTACTCAATAAATTGGATGCAGTCTATCACAGTGCCATCCGTTTTGTCACCAAAGCCCCATACACTACCCACCATTGCAACCTGTACGCTCTCGTTGGCTGGCCCTCGCTTCATACTCGTCGCCAAACCCACTGGCTCCATGTCATCTACAAGACCCTGCTAGGTAAAGCCCCCCCTTATCTCAGCTCGCTGGTCACCATAGCATCACCCACCTGTAGCACGTGCTCCAGCAGGAATATCTCTCTGGTCACCCCCAAAACCAATTATTTCTTTGGCCGCCTCTCCTTCCAGTTCTCTGCTGCCAATGACTGGAATGAACTACAAAAATCTCTGAAACTGGAAACACTTATCTCCCTCACTAGCTTTAAGCACCAGCTGTCAGAGCAGCTCACAGATTACTGCACCTGTACATAGCCCATCTATAATTTAGCCCAAAAAACTACCTCTTTCCCTGCTGTATTTATTTTATTTATGTATTTATTTTTGCTCCTTTGCACCCCATTATTTTTATTTCTACTTTGCACATTCTTCCACTGCAAATCTACCATTCCAGTGTTTTACTTGCTATATTGTATTTACTTTTCTACCCTTATCTCATCTCATTTGCTCACATCGTATATAGACTTGTTTCTACTGTATTATTGACTGTATGTTTGTTTTACTCCATGTGTAACTCTGTGTTGTTGTATGTGTCAAACTGCTTTGCTTTATCTTGGCCAGGTCGCAATTGTAAATGAGAACATGTTCTCAACTTGCCTACCTGGTTAAATAAAGGTGAAAAAAATATATACAAAAATAAAAAACCTGGATTCCAATCAATGAGATGAGATTATAGATGTTGGTTAGAGCTGCCTTGCCATATAATTTTTTTTTGTTTTGAGTTTGCTATTCACAAGAAGCATTGCCTGATGTGAACCTTGCCTCGAACAAAAGGGATCTCAGAAGACCTAAGATTAAGAATTGTTGACTTGCATAAAACTGGAAAGGGTTACAAAAGTATCTCTAAAAGCCTTGATGTCCATCAGTCCACGGTAAGACATTGTCTATTAATGGAGAAAGTTCAGCACTGTTGCTACTCTCCCTAGGAGTAGCCGTCCTGCAAAGATGACTGCAAGAGCACAGTGCAGAATGCTCAATTAGGTTAAGAAGAATTCTAGAGTGTCAGCTAAAGACTTACAGAAATATCTGGAACATGCTAACATCTCTGTTGACGAGTCTACAATACGTAAAACACTAAACAAGAATGGTGTTTATTGGAAGACACCATGGAAGATGCCACTGCTGTCCAAAAAACACCATTGCTGCACACCTGAAGTTTGCAGAAGTGCACCTGGATGTTCCACAGTGCTACTGGCAAAATATTCTGTGAACAGATGAAACTACAGTTGAGTTGTTTGGAAGGAACACACAACACTATGTGTGGAGAAAAAAGGCACAGCACACCAACATCAAAATCTCACCCTAACTGTAAAGTATGATGGAGGTAGCATCATGGTTTGGGGCTGCTTTGCTGCCTCAGGGCCTAGACAACTTGCTATCATCAACGGAAAAATGAATTCCCAAGTTTATCAAGACATTTTGCAGTTGAATGTTAGGCTATCTGTCTGCCAATTGAAGCTCAAAAGAAGTTGGGTGATGCAACAGGACCACGATCCAAAACACAGAAGTAAATCAACAACAGAATGGCTTCAACAGAAGAAAATACGCCTTCTGGAGTGGCCAAGTCAGAGTCCTGACCTCAATCCAATTGAGATGCTGTGGCATGACCTCAAGTGAGCAGTTCACATCAGACATCCCAAGAATATTGCTGAACAGAAACAGTTTTGTAAAGAGGAATGGTCCAAAATTCCTCGTGACCGTTGTGTAGGTCTGTTCCGCAACTACAGAACATGTTTGGTTGAGGTTATTGCTACCAAAGGAGGGTTAACCAGTTATTAAATCCAACGGTTCACATACTTTTTCCACCCTGCACTGTGAATGTTTATATGGTGTGTTCAATAAAGACATGAAAACGTGTAATTGTTTGTGTTATTAGTTTAAGCAGACTGTGTTTGTTTATTGTTGTGACCTAGATGAAGATCTGATCTAATTGTCTGACAAATTTATGCAGAAATTCAGGTATTTCCAAAGGGTTCACATACTTTTTCTTGCCTCTGTAGCCTACATATCAGTGCATACACATAAACTATCTAGTTCAAATAGGGGAGAGGCGTGGTGCTGCGAGGTGTTGCTTTATCTGTTTTTGAAACCAGGTTTGCTGTTTATTTGCGCAATATGAAATGGAAGGACGTTTCATGCAATTAGGGCTCTATATACGTAATGCTGTACGCTTCCTTGAATTTGTTCTGGATTTGAGGACTGTGAAAAGACCCCTGGTGGCATGTCTGGTGGGATAAGTGTGTGTGTCAGAGCTATGCAAAAGTTGACTATGCAAACAATTTGGGATTTTCAACCCTGTTTCTTATAAAAATAAAAAATTATGCAGTCAGTCTTTCCTCAACTCTTAGCCAAGAGAGACTGGCATGCATAATATTTATTTCAGCCCTCTGATTACAGTTAAGAGCAAAACGTGTTGCTCTGTTCTGGGCCAGCTGCTGCTTAACTAGGTCTTGCAGTACTGGACCACACGACTGGACAATAATCAAGATTAGACAAAACTAGAGCTTGCAGAACTTGCTTTTTGGAGTGTGGTATCAAAAAAGCAGAGCATCTCTTCATTATGGCCAGACCTCTCCTCATCTTTACAACCATTTAATCTATATGTTTTGACAATGGCAGTTTACAATCTAAGGTAACTGCAAGTAATTTAGTCTCCTCAACTTGTTCAACAGCCACACAATTCATTACAAGATTCAACTTGAGGTCTAGAACTTAAGGAATGATTTGTTCCAAATACAATGCTCTTAGTTTTAGAGATGTTCAGGACCAGTTTATTACTGGCCACCCATTCCAAAACAGACTGCAACTCTTTGTTAAGGGTTTCAGTGACTTCATTAGCTGTGGTTGCTGATGCATTTATTGTTTAATCATCAGCATACATGGACACACATGCCTTGTTTAATGCCAGTGGCAGGTCATTGGTAAAAATATAAAATAATAGAGGGCCTTGAGAGCTGCCCTGCGGTACACCACACTTTACATGTTTGACATTAGAGAAGCTTCCATTAAAGAAAACCCTTTGAGTTCCATTAGATAGATAGCTCTGAATCCATGATATGGTAGAGGTTGAAAAGCCATAACACAAGGTTTTTCAACAACAGGTTATGGTCAATAATAAAGGCTGCACTGAAATCGAACAGTACAACTCCCACAATCTTCTTCTCATCAATTTATTTAACCAATCATCAGTCATTTGTGTCAGTGCAGTACATGTTGAGTGCCCTTCTCTATAAGCATTCTCTATAAGCATGCTGAAAGTCTTGTTAATTTGTTTACAGAGAAATAGCCATTAAAATAATTAGCAACATCAAATGGTTTTGTGATGAATAAGCCATCTGATTCGATGAAATGTGGAGTTGAATTTGTCTTTCTGCCCATAATTTAATTTCAAGTACTCCAAAGTTTTTTTCCATCATTCTTTATATCATTGATCTTGGCTTCATAATACAGTTTCTTCTTCTTTTTGTTAAGTTTAGTCACATCATTTCTCAATTTGCAATAAGTAAGCCAGTCAGATGTGCAGCCAGACGTATTAGCCACTCCTTTTGCCCCATCACTTTCAACCATACAGTTTTTCAATTCCTCATCAATCCATGGATCCTTAACAGTTCTAACAGTCAGTATCTTAACAGATGCATATTTATCAATAATTGGAAGAAGCAATTTCATAAATTCATCAAGTGCACCGTCTGGATGCTCCTCATTAATCACATCAGACCATCAAATATTTTTAACATCATCCACAAAGGAGTCACAGCAAAATCTTTTGTTGCTCCCGAGTGGCGCAGTGGTCTAAGGCACTGCATCTCAGTGCAAGAGGTATCACTATAATCCCTGATTGGGAGTACCATAGGGTGGCGCACAATTGGCCCAGCATTGGCCGGGGTAGGCCAAACCCGGACGGACACTATTTTAGGCCCAGCTGGATGTAGCCACTCTATTGTGATCACTGCATCTAATGTGAACGGATATAGCTTTAGAATTTAAGTTCTGCAGTATTAGTAAAAATGTGATCGATACATGTGGATGTTCTTGTTCCTGTAGTGTTTGTAAACATCATGGTAGGTTTATTAATAACCTGGACCAGATTACAGGCACTGGTTACAGTAAGAAGCTTCCTCTTGAGCGGACAGCTTGATAAAAACCAGTCAATATTCAGGTCCCCAAGAAAGTAGACCTCTCTGTCTACATCACATACACTATCAAACATACCACTATCAAACATACACTATCAAACATACACTATCAAAATGTGGGTATGAGAAAAGTAACATTCACTGGACAGTTACTTTAAAGCTGCAAATGTTCTCTGAGCCTCATGGCAAAATGTGTAGAGTCGCAGGAAATTTGCTTTAAAACTATTATTTCACAAAGATTATTTTACAATCAGTTTACCCTTCACACTGTGCCTCTTTTTCCAAGAAGGACCGTAGTGATTGTCTCAGATGTTATCACAGAATAAAGAGTTGATAAACTGTTGCTATTACGATGGCTTCACCTGCTCTCCTCTCTCTTGTGGTTTAGCTGTCGATCAAAGTTTTGTTTACAATATTTCATGGTTTTGTGTAAAAAATATATATATAAAAATGTGAATACTGAATCTGTTTTGATGAGAAGGAATACAAAGAAACAACCAACAGACCGAGAAACTTCTCAATACATATTATTTGCAATGTTCAGCAATGCAATATGGTATGAAACAACACATTTACATCACTGTTTCTTTTATATTTTGTTGTGACGTGACGTGACTATCATTATTGTGATGACTGCTATTTATCGAATATTTATCTACTGTCTAATTATTACTCAATTCAATTAATCGTGTAACAATTAACTCATTAGAAATTTGGGGCACCATGGGAAAAGTTTGTTTAATGAGTTACCATCTCCCGAATTAACTCAATAATATATAGAGATCATACCAGTCACTAATGAATAATTTCCTCCTATGAGTCTCATTCTGAACGTCGTAGACTCTGCACACAAATTGATTTGATTATTTATTTACTAACAAGCTAAATGATGACATAAGGTACACACGGTATAGGTTATTGATTAGAAACTTTGATGACAGCAGGTCCCTAGCGGACTAACACAATATGACACTGGTTACACAAGATGGAGAGTTAAAGAGAGAGTGAGAAAACGAGAGGGAGAGAGAAGCAACACTTGGATACATTTGGGAACTACACTCGCAATAACCCTAATACCTTGCCCCGAACTGCCTCTCTTATGGGTAAGCGGTGATGCATGTATTTACGTGTTGAAGGTCTTCGTCGGGTATCTTTGTTAGGCCTGGGCCTTCGTGTGCCGGGTTCCGCTTGGTGAGGAGGGTTTGATTGGGACTTCTTATTTCAGATGGCCTTCTCCTTTGTTCTCTGGTGTAAGTCTCTTGTCCACAAGATGTCACACTGTCCTTCTTAGTTGTCTGTTTACTTGCACTCGTTCTGGAAGAGGGGTCTCCTGAGGACGGCTAGTCAGCCGTGTTGATGATCCCAAAGTGGTGATGAAAGCAGTGTAGGACACGAAGATTTAAAGAGAATAACCAAATGGTCCAACTTAAATTAACCTTCTTAGATACAGAACAGCTACTCAACCATAGCATTGATTTTTAAGAGGTTCCTTTGTCTTCTTCAACCTTGTGTTGCGTTTCGTAGACCTCAGCTGCAGATGGTGGCCCTTCTAGTCTGATATGTTAATTCTTAACTCAACACTTTTATACCCTTGGTATGTGCCCAATAATGTTTGTACCATGTTTTGTGCTGCTACCATGTTGTGTTGCTACCATGTTGTGTTTCTACCATGCTGTGCTGTCATGTGCTCCCACCCTCATCAGACTGTGAGGCTGCCTGAGAGACCGGCCCATTTAACATCGCCACCTGTCATCCTAGGCAGCTCTATGGTGAGAAACATCTCGGTTCCCAAGGCAAAAACCCTGTGCTACCCAGGTGCACGAGTACAGGACATCACAAGGCTGCTTCCAACTGTTCTACGACAGATGCCGTGAGTTGACATTGTCGTAGTCCATGTGGGGTCAAACGACATAAGGAGGGCTAGCTCGGAACATCTTAAAATGTATTTTAAAGAACTGATTTTAGCATCAAAAGACTCCAAAAAAACAGCCTATCATTTCAGGTCCAGTACCATTGCTGGACCACGAGTGTGAAAGATTCAGCTGGCTACTGGCATTACACATCTGGCTAAAAGATTATTGTAGCTCTGCTGGAGTCACTTTTATATATAACTTTGACACCTTCTGGAAACAGAAGATACTCACCAGGAATGACAGAGTCCATCCAAATCACCTTGGCTCCTGTCCATGCATGTCAAGGCTGTGTTGAAACAATGACTTATCAATGACCCAAGAACAGCTCAGCTAATCCCTACCATTGTGACAATGAGTCGTCATAATGCTGCATTAAATGTACATTATCCTCGGGGCGTTGGCAGACACAATGTAAGTAACTTAATTTATGTCCCCCTAATTGCCCTGAATACCTTTGTTAATCCTTCAGCTATTGGATGTAGTAATCATGAGCCTATGAACCAGAGTTACACTGTTAGCACTGAGGCGGTGTGCCCTAGTAGGAAGACCACTTTGTGCAGCTCACCCTGCACTATCAAGTCTACTTCTGATAAGATTCCCAGGAAAGGGTTAAAAACAATCAAGCAACCCAGAAAAGTGCTAAAAATAGCCCATATTAACATATGCAGCCTGAGAAACAAGGTCCATGAAGTCAATAACTTGCTTGTAACAGATGACATTCATATTCTGACAATACCTGAAGCTCACTTAGATAATACCTTTGATGATACAAAGGTAGCAATACATGGTTATAACATTTACCGAAAAGACAAATGCCAACAGGGGTGGTGGTGTTGCGGTTTATTTAAAGAACCACATTCCTGTAAAGCTTAGAGAAGATCTAATGTTAAATACTGTTGAAGTAATATGGCTACAGGTTAATCTGCCTCATCTAAAACCCATTCTTGTGGGAAGCTGCTATAGACCACCAAGTGCTAACAGTCAGTATCTGGATAATATGTGTGAAATGCTTGATAATGTATGTGATATCAACAGAGAAGTATATTTTCTGTGGGATTTAAATATTGACTGGCTTTCATCAATAAAATCACTCAATAAAAAGCTTCAAACTGTAACCAGTGCCTGCAACCTGGTTCAGGTTGTCAGTCAGCCTACCAGGGTTTCTACAAACAGCACAGGAATGAAAACATCAGCATGTATTGATCACGTCTTTACTAATGCTGCTGAAATTTGCTTTAAAGCCGTATCCAAATCCATAAGACGTAGTGATCACAAAATAATAGCCATATCTAGGCAAACCAAAGTTACAAAGGCTGGGCCTAATATAGTGTAAGAGGTCATACAATAAGTTTTGTAGTGATTCATATGTTGATGATGTAAAGAATATTTGCTGGTCTGTAGTGTGTAATGAGGCGCAACCAGATGCTGGACTTGACATATTTATTCCAGTTTATTCCAGTTACTAATAAGCATGCACCCATTAAGAAAATGACTGTAAAAACTTAAATCCCATTGGATTGATGAGGAATTGAAAAAATGTATGGTTGAGAGGAATGAGGCAAAAGGTATGGCAAATAAGTCTGGCAGCCAAACGTACTGCAAATTAAGAAATCATGTGACTAACCTAAATAAAAATAAACTATACTATGAAACAAATATATATATATAAAAAGAATGATAGTAAAAAGCTTTGGAGCACCTTAAATGACATTTTTGTGGAAAAAGCCAGCTCGGCTCCATCATTCATTGAATCACAAAACCCACTGATATTACCCACTGATAACTACTTTTTTTATTGGAAAGATAAATAAACTTAGGGATGACATGCCATCAACAAACACTGGCACTACACATCCAAGTGTATCTGACAAAATTATGAATGACAAGAATTGTACTTTGGAATTCCGTAAAGTCAGTGAGGAAGAGGTGAAAAAAAAGTATTGCTGTCTATCAACAATGACAAGCCACCGGGGTCTGACAATGTGGATGCAAAATGACTGAGGATAATAGTGGACGATATTGTCACATCTTCAATTTAAGTCTTCTAGAAAGTGTGTGCTCTCAGGCCTGGAAGGAAGCTAAAGTCGTTCCGCTACCCAAGAAAAGTATAGCCAACCAATCAGCCTGTTACTAAACCTTAGTAAATTCTGGGAAAAAAATGGGAAGGACACTCAACAAGGACGACACTTACACAAATGACTAATGATTGGCTAAGAGAAATTGATGATAAAATGATTGTGTGGGCTGTCAGACATCAGTGCAGCTTTTGACATTACCAATCATAGTCTGCTGCTGGAAAACCTTGTCTTATGGCTTTACACCCCCTGTATATAATGTGGATAAAGAGTTACTTGTCTAACAGAACACAGAGGGTGTTCTTTAATGGAAGCCTCTCAAACTTAATCCATGTAGAAGCAGGAATTCCCCAGGGTAGCTGTTTAGGCCCCTTGCTTTTTTCAATCTTTACTAATGGCATGTCACTGGTTTGAGGAAAGCCAGTGTGTTTATGTATGCAGATGACTCAACACTACATGTCAGCTACTACAGCGACTGAAATGCTTAACAAAAAGCTGCAGTTAGTTTCGGAGGGGTAGCTACTGCCTTGGCAGCAGCTAATGGTGAGCCATAATAAATACAAATATATTAAGCACTTCCTAAATAGCACTGAGTCATAAAAGGTCATTACAATTTCAACCAGTTGAAATCAATATAAGTACAAAGTATTCCTTGAATAGCAAAACGTATGCAGTGATACTTAATGCATTTTGAATAGTCCATCATACAAGTTCCTCACTTTAGTCAACTACTTTGATGGTTGGGCCTTGGGAGCTGGCACCAGAGCTGGACCGTGCCTGATCTCCACAGCTACCTTTGGGCATGCCTCCTTGCTGGTATAGCTTGGTAATGATAGGTTGGCACACTTTCTCCAGCTGATGCTCATACTCCTCTTTGTCTGCAAGCTGGTTGTTTTCCAACCAGGAATTGGCCTGGTCGCACATGTCCACCACTTTCTTCTTGTCCTCCTCGCTGATATTGCCTTTCATGTTGTCATCCTCCATGCTGCTCTTCATATTGAAGGTGTACAACTCCAGGGAGTTCTTGGCTGCCATCTTCTCCCTCTGTGCGTCGTCTTCAGCTTTGTATTTGTCTGCATCCTGCACCATCCTCTATGCTGAGCCGCACCTTATCGTTGGTGATCTTGTTCACTTTTCCTGTGCTCTTGTCCACCGCTGATACATTCAGAATGCCATTGGCATCGATATCAAAAATCACCTCGATCTGAGGGACTCCTCGTGAGGCAGGGGGGATTCCAGAGAGCTCTAACTTCCCCAGGAGGTTGCTGACCTTGGTCATGGCGCTCTCTTCCTTGTAGACCTGGATCAGGACCCCGGGCTGGTTGTCAGAGTAAGTGGTGAAGGTCTGGGTCTGTTTGGATGGATGGGATGGTGATGTTGCGTTTGATCAGAGCGGTCATGACCCCCTCCGGCGGTTTCGATGCCTAAGGACAGGGGAGCCACGTCTAGCAGCAGCAGGTCCTGGATGTTTTCACACTTATCGCCAGACAAAAAGACAGCCTGGACGGCAGCGTTGTAGGCCACCGCCTCGTCTGGGTTGATGCTCTTGTTCAGTTCTCTGCCGTTGAAGAAGTTCTGCAGTAGCTTCTGGACCTTGGGGATCCAGGTGGAGCCTCCGACCAGGACAACGTCGTGGATCTGGGCCTTGTCCATCTTGGCGTCCCTGGGAGCTTTTACCACAGGTGCCAGGGTTCCAATGAAACATCTCCTCAAAACGAGCCCTGGTGATGAAGGTGTAGAAGTCGATTCCCTCAAAGAGGGAATGCTGGCCTGGGAGCTGGAGGACAGGGTTCTCTTGGCCCTCTTGCAGGCCATCCTCAGCCTCCTCAGAGCCCGCTTGAACTCCTCCACGAAGTGGCTGACGAGGCGGTTGTTAAAGTCCTCCCTACCCAGGTGAGTGTCCCCAGCAGTGGCCTTCACCTCAAAGATCCCATCCTCGATGGTCAGGATGGACACGTCGAAGGTACCCCCGCCCAGATCAATGATGAGGACGTTGCGTTCCCTGGATTTGCCTTTGTCCATTCCATAGGCGATTGCCCCCATTGTGGGCTCATTGATGATCCTCAGCACGTTCAGCCCAGCGGTCACTCCAGCATCCTTAGTGGCCTGTCTTTGTGAGTCGTTGAAGTAGGCGAGGACTGTGATGACTGTGTTGGACACCTTCTCTCCCAGGTAGGCCCCAGCGATCTCCTTCATCTTTACCAGCACCATGGAGGCGCTTGGCGTCGATAACGGTGTTGTTGGGGTTCATGGTCACCTGGTTCTTTGCTGCGTCACGGGATGAGTCTCTCGGTGTCTGTGAAGGCCACATAGCTGGGCGTGGTCCTGTTGCCCTGGTTGTTGGCGATGATCTCCACTTTGCCATGCTGGAACATCCCCACACAGGAGTAGGTAGTATCCAGGTCAATGCCGATAGACAGGCTTTTAGCTGATGACATCTTGATGGTTTGGAGTTAGTAGCCTACAAAAGAATGAAAGAAGGTTTTAGAAATTGATGTTATTCTACGAAAACCTAAAACATATGAAAACCTAGGAGCAAGTAGTGTCAATCTCCACCAACAGAGGTCTTAGCCTAAATATACTTGAATAACAACCAAACCTGAATTCAGTAATATATGAGTATTTAAGTATTTGTATTTTAAAGGCTTATTTTCTGTTTATTTTTGTATTTTCAAATAATAGGGCCGAAACAACCAATTCTATTTGAAATATTTAAAAGTATTTCCTAATAATTTCCTACAAATACTATTTGAAACTAGTTTCTAAATACATTTCAAATACCCCTTGGACCAAACAGCCCTGGGTTCAAATGCATGGAGTCTTTAAATATTTCTTATTTGAAAATACTCATGTGTATTTAAGTAATTTCACATACATGCTGATACTTTCCAAATGTATTTCCAAATGCATTCCAATATACAACTAATTGTATTTTCAAAGAAAGAATGCACCTGTAATTGAAATACAATAAATAGTATTTGAATGTGTCTCAGAACACTGTTGTCAATGTTGTCAATGCATTTAATTGTGCTATATAGCTAAAGTTAACAGTCATGCATATAAAAATAGGCTACTGGAAGTTACTTACTTACCTGTGATTGTAGAGGTCTCGTTGAAAGGAATAGGGCAGTAGCCTATAAAGTCACTCTGTTCTTTTCTTGCTTTCTTCACCCACACAAATAATGAAACCAGAAGTTCAGTAGTGTAGCTAGCCTGTTTCCTGTATTCTCATGTTGATTAAAAGGATAAAAAAGTGAATTCAAATTTCACCACAAATGAAACAGCATGCGGTTCAACCTTAGTCAAAAGTTCAGTCAACACCTTGTAGTTCCTCAACAGTGCACGAGATGTCAGTCTATGCATTTCTCACTAATTAATTATATACAGTTTAAGTCGTAAGTTTACATACACCTTAGCCAAATACATTTAAACTCCGTTTCACAATTCCTGACATTTAATCCTAGTAAAAATGCCCTGTCTTAGGTCAATTAGTATCACCACTTTATTTTAAGAATGTGAAATGTCAGAATAATAGTAGAGAGAATGATTTATTTCAGCTTTTATTTATTTCATCACATTCCCAGTGGGTCAGAAGTTTACATACACTCAATTAGTATTTGGTAGCATTGCCTTTAAATTGTTTAACTTCAGTAAAACGTTTTTGTGTAGCCTGCCACAAGCTTCCAAAAAATAAGTTGGGTAAATTTTGTCCCATTCCTCCGGACAAGAGCTGGTGTAACTAAGTCAGGTTTGTAGGCTTCCTTGCACACACACACTTTCAGTTATGCCCACACATTTTCTATAGGATTTAGGTCAGGGCTTTGTGATGGCCATTCCAATACCTTGACTTTGTTGTCCTTCAGCCATTTTACCACAACTTTGGAAGTATGCCTGGGGGTGTTACGAATCACTTTTGTCCCGACAGTCTAGGGGGGGGGGGGGGTGGTAACGAGACCTGTAACAACTCATGCTAATTATAATAGGACGAAATATAACCACAGACAACTAAATTACAGTCAAACACTCATGGGTTATTTGAAAACACACAGTAATGGGGGGGGGGAGCAGGAAAGGGGGCTGAGCTGGACCCAAGGAAAGACATAAGTATCCAAACACACCCCTAAGCTAAACTAGCCTACTTCACCAACAGCTAACTAACCAAAAATACAGTGGGTGGTCCGCCCAATTCTAACTAGTATTTTTATACAAAGTATTCCTACAGGTAATGTATGCCCATGGGCGACTTTCCTTGGTACCCCCTTTTCCCACCGTCAAACAAACACCATAACAAAACCAATACTCACAGGTGGTGACAAAGTGACATGTAGTTGCAAAAACCAAACAAGAGATCTACAGACCAATGGCATTGACAGAGAGATTGAGCTCTAGAGCAAACAGACACACAAGGTTTTTAAACCAAGGGAAAGGGAATGTGATAGGGTAATGGAAACAGGAGGTGTGTCTTCTGATTAGCGACTGATTGAGGAATGATGATTGCCACCTGTGAGGGGGAGAGAAAATAAATACACACACAGGATACCTGTATCCGTAACAGTGGGTCATTGTCCATTTGGAAGACCCATTTGAGACCAAGCTTTAAATTCCTGACTGGGGGAGAGAAAATAAATACACACACAGGATACCTGTATCCGTATCAGGGGGTCATTGTCCATTTGGAAGACCCATTTGCGACCAAGCTTTAAAATCCTGACTGATGTCTTGAGATGTTGCTTCAATATATCCACATAATTTTCCTCCCTCATGATGCCATCTATTTTGGGAAGAGCACCAGTCCCTCCTGCAGCAAAGCACCCCCACAACATGATGCTGCCACCCCCCGTGCTTCACGGTTGGGATGGTGTTCTTCGGCATACTACAGTAATCACAGATCTATTCAACTAGTTTGAAATAAATGATTTACTAATCTCCATAAGGATATATTTTAATTACAAAAACATTTTACATTCTATGCAATTATATAGGCTTGTTGTAAAACATTCATGCATTTTTAAACAGAAAGTCTAGTAGTTCAGTATGAGACAAATGTTCATTTACGCCTCATACAATTCACAGACGGTGGTGATTGTTTTTCAAAATGTTTTTAGTGCCCCTCCATTTTCCCACCACCCAAGTTACCCTGAATGCAAACGTAGTCCCTGCAACTCCTCCTGCTGCCACCCTCCTCGCTAGTCGATTTTCCCTTCGCATCCGCTCTCTCCCACTATATCGCGAGAGATAGGGAGCACAGAAATATTCACGTTAGCAACAACTGTTATAAATTTATATTTATATCGCGGATATATGAACGAATTGTATAAAACGCTGGCGCGTATAAATTACAATTATAATGTAAGCCAACGCAAGATTACTAAATTAGTTGTTTTATTAATAGCTGGCTAGCTAATAATAATATATAGGTAGCTAGCTAGCGATTCGCCTGTTGTCTGTAGCAAGTATGGGAGGCTAGCTAACTGTAAGTGGACACTATTTTGAAGACAAGCGTGTACAAGTGGGTAAACATAACATTACTTCAATTAGCTAGCACCCCTTATTCAACGATAATAGCCATAGTCTAGGTAGATACTATAACACACGATATATCGCTACTATTAGCTGACTAAACCGCTGTTATTTAATTAAAAACAGCTAGCTAGGCTTACATTTTAGCTACATTGTTGAATATTGGCTAGTTAGCTACTTAGCTAACTGCTTCAAGCTGGTGCTTTTTATTTAGCTAGCTAACATGGTTCTGTTAAGATGGATGGCGTTGCTAGCTAACTGTGATGGGTCGCTAGTTAGCTCAGTAACGCTTACGCTAACTAGATTGTTTATCACGCGATGTGCTGGCTCTTGTTGCTAGTTAACGTTAGTTAAGCTAACATGACCTCACTGTGTGTCATTTTACCATGTCCATGCACTATCATTACTCCGTAATATCAGCTATCTAGTTAACTGTCTCTCCTCCTCTCCTTTAGGTTATTTTAGCCATCAAGCATTGGCCTCGAGTATCTGACTAGGCCGACAATGGTTTGTGAATTCCAGCTAACTTCGTTAGCCAGTAACGTCAGTACTAACCAGGCTCTCTGGATTGTTTACATCCAGCGCCAGTTTGTAAACTAGCTGGGTAATGTTGTTAGCTAGCTAACGGGTTTCATACGCAGCCAGTTGTTTAGCTACAATAATCTAGCCAACAAGGTATTTTATTTATTTTGTTGCCAGTAAGGTAGTTAGTTAGCTATACCACACTATTTGGCTTTGCTACAGTGTGTGAAAGTGACCATTTGGTTCTTCACCATATCTAGCTACCACATCTAGTACCGTTATGTAAAGATATCTAGCTAGCTAGCTAATTGAATGGGTTGTCAGTAAAACGGGTTGCTTAACAATTTGTTTTTATGGATGTAAAGCATTGACTCAATAAAAAATAAAAAACTTGACAACTGTTGTGACCACAAGTCCAACAGACAACAACTACAGGTGGCAACCGGTGCTAGGGGTATTTGTATTAGTAACAGTTGATTAGATATTGTAGATCATATTAGAGTTGGTTATGTCTCTGGAGAATATATGTAACAGGTAATGTGATGTATCACCATTGATTGTGCTTGTATTGTTTTCACAGGCTGCAGTTGGGTTCTTGTGAATGTGTGGTGGACCGTAAGCAGGGCGGCCACTTGTGAACCTCACCTATTTACCTCACCTCTGTCTTATACCTCCTCCCTGACACCGATTTTACCCTGTCTTTTATCATAGATATTTTTAAATGTATGAAAGCATGTTGCACAGAGACAGACCCCCTATATTTCTACCTCGTCTCAGTCTGTGCTCATCAGTGTGTTACAGTAGTCTTTCAGCTGAAGGTTTTAAATGGGGGTGAATCTACTCTATGCCTGGCATAGTACGGTACTTGAATTCCCACCCGTTTGTAAATTAGCCCTGAGGAGCTGTGCAGGTTTCATTAATTAACCTTAAGTGAGAAACCAAATAGCAGCCAGCAAGTTGGCCAATCAGCCTCCTCCCCCCCACGCCCTCCTGGTAGAATGAACGGCTCTCTTTTAACCCCACCTAGCCCTCGGGCAGCCAACTCCTCCCCGCTGCCCCTTTCACCCTCCCCTTCTCCGTCCCCTCCATCCCCCTCCCTGTTGCCCATGTTCCCTCGGCCACCCCCCCTGCCCCCTCCCTTGGCCCAGCCTCACCCCTCCTCGCTGTCGGACACCCCCACACCCTCCCCCTGCCTGAGCTGGACGGAGTTCTGTGAGCTGCATGCCCGCATGGCGGCCGGGGACTTTGCCCGCCACTTCCGGGCGTTCCTCCTGGAGAACCCTCACTACTCCCCCGACTCTGCTGCCGCCTTCTGTCGCCGCTTCACTGACCGCTTTGTCCGACATTTCCAGAGCGAACTGGAGGGGGTGGCCGGGGCGCTGGGTACAGCCCCTGGGATGGAGGCGGGGAGCTGGGCCCCCCAATCAGACGCCACCTCCCTGGAAGAGGAGGCGGTCTCTCCCCCTCCTGTCACCGAGGGAGCCTCCTACCACCCCTGTGCCCCAGCCAACCCGGTGAGAGCCCTGCCCAAGCCTGCCTCCACACGACTGGTGTTGGAAACCAGAAGTGGGGACCAATTTCAAGACTCCTATGCTGTCACAACGGTCCTCCCCCCATCCTCCTCCTCCTCCTGCTCCTCCTCAGTGGGAGGAGGAAACAACGGCAGGCGGGAAGAGAGGGGTGCCCCAGTTACTGTTAAACACTTCACTGGCGTCGGCCCAGGAAATGGAGAAACGACAGCCGAGGAAGAGGACAGCTGGGCGGGCGTAACGGTCATGGAGGAGGAGGTGGAGCCAGATGAGGGGGAGGAGGAGCTGGAAGTTTGCTTGGACAATGAAGACCCCTCCCATATGCCCCAAACGCCTGCCTCCCCTTGCTCCGACACAACTCCTCCCCGCTCCAAGGGTAATGGCACCCCGGCCTCGGCAGGAAGCCAGTCCAAAACCAAACTGAAGAAGCGCTTCTCTCTGCGGAGTGTTGGGCGCAGCGTGCGGGGCAGTGTCCGGGGCATCCTGCACTGGCGCAGCTCGTCCAGCGACTCCCCCCAGAGCTCCTCCCAGCTGCCCTCCAGCTACAGCTACACAATGGGGGTCCAGGACGCTTGCACCGGCTCTTCCTCCAAGAGGAACTCTGGCACTCAGCCCCCTACACCCACCTCCTCCATGCCTGTCTCCCTCTCCCTGCCCCTCTCCCTCCCCCACTCCTCCTCCTCCTCCCTGCCCCCGTCTTCCTCCAGCAGTGCCACCTCCCTCTCGCTATCGGAGGCACGGGACCGCCGGCGGAGCAATGGCGAGGGGGGAGAGAAGGAGAAGTGGAGCCACCGGCTGGAGAAGCTGCGTCTGTCTCGCTCCCCGCCCCCCGTTCTCTCTTCGGCACCCACTTCGGCCGTGGTGTCACCTTCCGGCCTGCCCCCCAGCAGCAGCAGCAGCGCCACCCCGAGGAAGACGGGCCGGCTGGTGAGGGAGGGAGGAGTCAGCGTCAGCTCCTCCATGCCAGATGAGTTTGCCGGGAGCCACGGTGGTTTCCCTGGCTTTTCCTTCGGCCTGCTGCACCACGGCACACAAGAACACAACAACGCTGGTACTGGCTTAAACAACACCTCATCCACCGCTAACGCCGCTCAGACAGCTGCAGTGCAGCCTCTCGTCCCTGGGGGCACTGTGGGCTGGAGGGGTGGTCGGTGGCACAAGTGCCGACTGGTCCTGAGGGAGAGGGACAAGGAGGGGGAGCGCGGCGAGGAGTACTATCTGGAGTTCTTCATCCCGCCTAAAGTGAGTGAGACACCTGTTCAGTGCAACTCGATATTAGGAAGATATTCTTAATGTTTGGAGTATATAGCTGCCCCAAAAAAATCATATTTGATAATGATACATTAATAAGTTTGCAATTTTATTTTCATGTGAACATAATTAATGATGAAATTTAAACGCAATACTCCAGTTTGCATTTTCAAGTTTCACAGTTTTTGTTTAATTTCCCACCAGATAACACTGCCATATTGAGAAATACAATTATTGGAAGATAAAGTTCACATTTGTAATTGTACTACATTATACTGATAGCATTATTTGTGACAAAAAGATTCAAACTTAATGTGCAATTTAGCAATGCTTATTCTTTACAAGGTACAACATTTTAATTCAAATCTTTATTGGGTTAAACTATGTTGTTCCTCCCATTTTCGATTTAATTTCCTCATAGTCATTTGTTATCCTGGCCACGTTAACTTATATCTGTCTATAATAAAACTCTTTTGTAGGGAAAACTAATTCTGATTGGCTGGGCCTGGCTCTCCAGAGGGTGGGGGCCATCGGAGTAGATTGTGTATCTTTGATGTAACACTGAGGCATGACAACCTATCAACATGCTCCTTTGGAATGCTTGGAGATGAATGATGTCATTGGCAGGCATTGTGAAAATTGCACAATTTCTCTGAGTGCACAGATGTGTCTTATTCAATGTTCTTCTCTGTCCCCCTGTCTCAGTCCTCCAAGCCCAGGCTGACTATCCCATGCTGCTCTATTGTGGATGTGAGGAGCACCACAGCCCTGGAGGTGCCTGACAAGGAGAACACCTTCCTCCTGCAGGTGATGCTCTGCTCTGTCCATCCTTTCATTTCCCCTTTCTTGTTCTCTCAGTAAATTCTGTTCAGGTAGCCAGTTCCTGTTGCATCTGTAGACTGACTTGTATTTCGCTCTCTCTCTCACACCCTCTCTCTCTCGCCCTCTCTCTCTCACCCCTTCCTCTCGCCCCCCTCTTTCACCCGCCCTTTCTCTTCACTCTCTCGCTAACCCTATCTTTCTCTCTGTCAGTTGGAGGGACAGGTGCAGTATGTGATTGAGACGCGAGATGCTGTGCAGATGAGAGCTTGGTTGAGTGACATCAGGAACGGTATATGTATCAGGTAAGCAAATTGTGTGTTAAGTTGAAAGAAAACTCTTTAAGTCAGTGATTAGGGTGGTGGGGGGGGGGGGGGGGGGGGGGGGGGGGGGCAGTCAGTGAGAGTTAAGAGGGACCATATATATGCTTGTCAAATATTGATGAGGTCAGCAGAAGTAGAAGTGACACCCCAGCTACTGTAGAGCAAGCTTTGTGTATCTTGACTCTACAGTGAACAGGAGGACATAGAAGCTGTGTGTGGGGGACCCATGGACATCAGTGGAATGCCAGAATTCAGTGACCGCCTCTCTCAAGGTAAGTGGGGCATCCCAAATCGACCCCTAGACACCTCACCAAGCTACTACTCTTAGACCAGTATACACCAACCAGTCAATCGCGGTCCTAGTTAACTAGGCATTCCTAGTCGATCGCCGAACATTTCTTTGCGCTCCTCTTTTTTTAAATGTATTTTTGTTGCCTTGAGCCATTGGTGGTAGATGGACTTGATTCGGCAGCCCTGTGCGCCGGGTAGGCAAAGTCTTCCCATTTTGAACCATTTCATTTGTCTGAAGGAACAAACTCTGCCTACCTGGCAGACCTGTAGTGCTATATCAAGTGCGCCTACTGCGCTGGCCAATCGGATAGCTCAAATCACCGTGCCAGTAGCTTCCACTACCCCGCAGCAAAGTTTGATACTGGCCTAAATGGGATTTTAATGACTTTTAAAACCCTGACCAATCAAAACATAGAAAACATGTATCGATTAGGACCAGGGTTTTTATTATTATTAACGGCTCGTCGTGTCTATTTTAATGTCGACTAATAATTCACTTTCTCTGGTCATAGGAGCAACATGAATTTGTGCATGAGGCAGAAATAATGCGGTGTGACTCGAGTTTGGTCATCAGACTGTCTCCCCCTCTCTCTGGTCAGTCTCACCGGAGGAAAAGGAGAGATCGGGGGACCGTGAGAGGCGGACCCTCTGCTGTTCTCGCTCTCCCCTCCATCCGCTGAGACTGACCATCAGATGCAGATACAACCAGACATGGAAACGGTTTGTGGGTTTATGAAATGCACATTCCTTTATTGAATATAATATGTGTATGATGCCTTGTCCTTTGGCGCTGTCGATGTAGCCTGTAGAGCGAAACGCAGGTTGCTAGTTCCCCCGGCGATTCATTTGGTTTTGGCAGCAGCCATTTGTTTGTTGCACTGCATGTAATGTTTCTTATCATGCCTTTTCTTATCAGTGTTACAATTGAAGTGCACAGAGTTCGGTAATCATTATGTGGTGTAAAATAATTATTTAAAAAAACGTAGCCTACCTGTGAAATGTTTGTTCTTCTGTCATGCTCCTGCTGAGACGGGAGGTGGGGTCAAACGGAGCTTCTTCTTCTTTGGGATTTGGTTGTCAGATCGCATCCAACTTTTAGGTGCATACACCGCCACCTACTGTACCGGTGTAAGGCCATCCACGGCCTACCTACATTCAATTATTTGATACGGTAATATATAAAATTGAGGGAAATTGCCCAGCCAACTATTAGCCCTCTCTACAAAACCCACCACCCCATTCCACTATTTAACCCTATCAAGTCCTACTTCAGACCAACGGTCTGAGAGGACAGAACACTACCACTCAACACCCCTGCAACTGTTCTGCAATAAAAGTATTTCTCTTCTTCCTCTATTTTCTGCAGTACAATTAACAACCAAGGCAATAAATGCTAAAAAGTCCACTGTACTGAAGCACATATTCTTCCCATCTCTCAGGATCCCTCACCCGGGTCCCCATCTTCCTCTACCACTCTTTTCACTGCTTCGGGATATGACACTTTCTGTACTACTCTAACCCTGGCTACCTCAAATGTCCCTTTCTCTCACCGGACACCTCCAAACTCCAGTTTCATGGGAACCCCCACAACTAACGTATTACTTTATCCTCCGATACCACACATTCCTTCGTCTCATGCCCTCCTTTCTCACATCAAGGCAGCTCCCTCCGACACACTGCTGTAACATGCCCATAGACTTGACACCTAAAACACTATTTTATTTTTGGAACAAAAGCTATCACGGGGTAATTGACACTTCCTACCCATGACCTTATCTGGCAAAGACTGCATCAAAACTCAGCTTGACAGACGTTGTCTTCTCCGTTTCCCCACGCTCTCCACCAAATCTACAACTCACCAAACGGCGGGAATCTTCAATTTCAACTGCTCCTCCTCAACACTTAATGCCATCCCCGTTATCACTCCTTTCAACGGCACCCTGCTCTTCAAAGCAAGTCATCATTGTTGTCCCTAATCGCGTAATGCGGAGCACCCACTCCCTCTGGGTGAATGTAACACAATAAATCATCACGAGTCCACTCCGAGTTAACTTCACCAGCTCAACAGTCCCCAACCTGACACCACATATGGACCCATTCGCTCTACAAATCTCACTCCCACTGGGCCAGAATCATCCTCAGGACAAGGCCCGAATTCGGCGGTCCTCACTCTCGCCAAGGTTCCATCATGGATGGACTTCACGCCGACCTTCCTCACTACACCACTTCTCTCTATATTCAACTTCTTCTCAGCAGTCAGCAATGCACCTGCCACCACAGTTAATTCATCCTCACTCTAATCACCTTCAATTGCCATGGGGCACACAACGTTCAGCAAACTGCTCGGCCACACGATGCCATACACGTTGTTTGCCATCTGCCCAGTACAGTTGAAACTGGGATTCATCCGTGAAGAGCACACTTCTCCAGTGGCCATCGAAGGTGAGCATTTGCCCACTGAAGTCTGTTACGACACTGAACTGTAGTCGGGTCAAGACCCTGGTGAGGACAATGAGCACGCAGGTGAGCTTCCCTTAGACGGGTTCTGACAGTTTGTGCAGAAGTTCTTTGGTTGTACTGACCCTCAGTTCGGGTGGCTGGTTTCAGATGATCCCACAGGTGAAGAAGCTGGATGTAGAGGTGTTGGAGGCGGCTTATGGTAGAGAAATGAACATTAAATTATCTGGCAACCGCTCTGGTGGACATTCCTGCGGTCAGCAAGCCAATTGCACGCTCCCTCAACTTGAGACATCTGTGGCATTGTGTTGTGACAAAACTGCACATTTTAGGGTGGCCTTTTATTGCCCCAGCACAAGGTTCACCTGTGTAATGATCATGCTGTTTAATCAGCTTTTTGATATGCCACACCTGTCAAGTGGATGGATTATCTTGGCAAAGGAGAAATGCTCACTAACAGGGTACTAATTTTTATGTATTTTTTTATTTTACCTTTATTTAACTAGGCAAGTCAGTTAAGAACACATTTTTATTTTCAATGACGTCCTAGGAACAGTGGGTTAACTGCCTGTTCAGGGGCAGAACGACAGATTTGTACCTTGTCAGCTCGGGGATTTGAACTTGCAACCTTCCGGCTACTAGTCCAACGCTCTAACCACTAGGCTACCCCTGCCGCCCCAGGGTAGCCTAATTGTGCACAACATTTCGAGAAATAAGCTTTTTGTGCATATGGAACATTTCTGGGATCTTTTATTTCAGCTCAAGAAATGGGACCAACACTTTACATGTTGTGTTTTATATTTTTGTTCAGTGCATGTTTATTGTGCTGTTCAGGCCTTTATGTAAGGTAATTGTTACCATTGATTTATGATTAGTCTAAAATTGCACAGTCCAAGGTGAGGCCTGATGGGAATTGTACTTGAAAGCCTGTAATTTCATTGGTTGCCGTGCTGGCTGAACGCTATAATTTCAGTTATTGATTGAAGCTTGGTTTCTTTGGAGCTCAACCTTTTATTTGATTAATTCTCCAGTGTATGTTCTTGTCCAGTTATTGTTATGTTTGTGATTTTTGATTTACATAGTGTACAGTTTTCCAGCTGCTCCACCTCAGCGCTGTAAATAAACACCCTCCATTCTGAGTTTGCCCCGTATCGAAGTGTCTGCCTCCTATCGAAGTGTCTGCCTCCTCACTGAAACCTCCACTGCTAGGGTGGCCTCCGTTACAGGCCTACTGCAATAAACCTTATTCCTACTGAACTGTTCTTATTTGGTAAATGTTGCATAGGCTTACATTTAAAACAAAATATATGTTTAGAAACAGTTCTGAGCTGTAGATCTCGGCTTGCATTTTGAAAGTGAACTTGGCTCAGAAAAGTTTGGTGACCACTGCCTTAGACACTTAATCTGTAAGAATCTACAAACAGCAGACATGTAGCATAAGGTAAGGGGGAGCTACTACCATATTCCTTACCTATCCCATCTTTTCAAATATGTCTGCACAGGATAGGATCGAAGAGCCCATTTGGGATTGTTGTGTGACGATTTCCCTGTTTCACAATTTTTTTTGCAGCTTTACAAATATACAGTTGGATCACTTAACACCTGATGCAGAAAGCGAGATGAAAAAAGTTGTTTTAACTCTTGAGTCCAATGTTTCGTTGCTGTTTGAAAGTAAAATCTGGTTAAATAAATAATAGGACTGATGTTTTTGCTCCTGTCCTGTTGCAGTGTGTTATGGAGGTGTGGGCGGCTCCTCCCCGCTGATGGACCCTCTCCCTCCAGAATTACCGCCCCGCGCCCCTCTGGACGAATCAGACGGACGCGTGGGTGGAGCCGGCCTGGGCACACCATTTGCGGAGACGCCAGATGCCACAGGTGAAGCCTTAGCACACACGCAAAAGCACTCACATACAAACACGCATGCACACCAGAATGTACAGGGCAAGTCTGGTGACATTTTTTTTTTTTTTTTGGTCTAATATTTTCATCAATCCCTCATCCATCCCCTCATCCCTCCTCACCTCCCCAGGTTCCTTCCTGTTCTCAGATGTGGCGGAGGCGGTGGAGCACCCTCTGAGCGAGTGCCAGTGGTTCCACGGGACGTTGTCGCGCCTGAAGGCGGCCCAGCTTGTGCTGGCAGGGGGTACGGCCAGCCACGGCGTCTTCCTTGTGCGCCAGAGCGAGACACGCCGCGGGGAGTACGTCCTCACCTTCAACTTCCAAGGCAAGGCCAAGGTACAAGAGACGGGAGAGTGTGTGTCAAATCAAATCACATTTTATTTGTCACCTGGTGTAGACTTTAATGTAAAATGCTTGCTGACGAGCCCTTCCCAACAATGCAGAGTTTTAAAATTGAAATGGTAACAAGAGGAATACAATATAATACACAAGAATGGAGCTTACATACAGGGAGTACCAGTACCAGATCAATGTGGGGCTAAATACAGGGAGTACCAGTACCAGATCAATGTGGGGCTAAATACAGGGAGTACCAGTACCAGATCAATGTGGAGCTACATACAGGGAGTACCAGTACCAGATCAATGTGGGGCTAAATACAGGGAGTAACAGTACCAGATCAATGTGGGGCTAAATACAAGGAGTACCAGTACCAGATCAATGTGGAGCTACATACAGGGAGTAACAGTACCAGATCAATGTGGGGCTAAATACAAGGAGTACCAGTACCAGATCAATGTGGGGCTAAATACAGGGAGTACCAGTACCAGATCAATGTGGGGCTAAATACAAGGAGTACCAGTACCAGATCAATGTGGGGCTAAATACAGGGAGTACCAGTACCAGATCAATGTGGGGCTAAATACAGGGAGTACCAGTACCAGATCAATGTGGGGCTAAATACAGGGAGTACCAGTACCAGATCAATGTGGGGCTACATACAAGGAGTACCAGTACCAGATCAATGTGGGGCTAAATACAGGGAGTACCAGTACCAGATCAATGTGGGGCTACATACAAGGAGTACCAGTACCAGATCAATGTGGAGCTAAATACAGGGAGTACCAGTACCAGATCAATGTGGAGCTACATACAGGGAGTACCAGTACCAGATCAATGTGGAGCTAAATACAGGGAGTACCAGTACCAGATCAATGTGGAGCTAAATACAGGGAGTACCAGTACCAGATCAATGTGGAGCTAAATACAGGGAGTACCAGTACCAGATCAATGTGGAGCTAAATACAGGGAGTACCAGTACCAGATCAATGTGGAGCTAAATACAGGGAGTACCAGTACCAGATCAATGTGGAACTAAATACAGGGAGTACCAGTACCAGATCAATGTGGAGCTACATACAGGGAGTACCAGTACCAGATCAATGTGGAGCTAAATACAGGGAGTACCAGTACCAGATCAATGTGGAGCTAAATACAGGGAGTACCAGTACCAGATCAATGTGGAACTAAATACAGGGAGTACCAGTACCAGATCAATGTGGAGCTACATACAGGGAGTACCAGTACCAGATCAATGTGGAACTAAATACAGGGAGTACCAGTACCAGATCAATGTGGAACTAAATACAGGGAGTACCAGTACCAGATCAATGTGGAGCTACATACAGGGAGTACCAGTACCAGATCAATGTGGAGCTACATACAGGGAGTACCAGTACCAGATCAAAGTGCAGAGGTACGAGTTGCTTGAGGTAGATATATACATGAAGGCAGTGTAAAGTGACTAGGCATCAGGATAGATAATAAGAGTAAAATAAAGAACAGAGCAGCAGCAGCAAATTATGTTTGTGTTGTCAGTCTGCGTGTAGGTGTTCTGTGTGTGTGGGTTTTGGTTGTGTGTGTGTGTGTGTGTGTGTGTGTGTGTGTATACATGCAAAAAACAAACGGCTCATTTTCAGGACCTTGTCTTTCAAAGATAATTTGTAAAATTCAAATAACTTCACAGATCTTCATTGTAAAGGGTTTATACACTGTTTCCCATGCTTTTTCGTTGAACCATAAACAATTAATGAACATGCACCTGTGGAACGGTCGTTAAGACACTAACAGCTTACAGACGGTAGGCAATTAAGGTCACAGTTATGAAAACTTAGGACACTAAAGAGGCCTTTCTACTGACTCTGGAAAACTGCAGAAGAATGATGCCCAGGGTCCCTGCTCATCTGCGTGAATGTGCCTTAGGCATGCTGCAACAAGGCATGAGGACTGCAGATCTGGCCAGGGCAATAAATTGCAATGTCCATACTGAGACGCCTAAGACAGCGTTACAGGGAGACCAGACGGACAGCTGATCGTCCTCGCTGTGGCAGACCACTTGTAACAACGCCTGCACAGAATCGGTACCTCTGAACATCACACCTGCGGGACAGGTACAGGATGGCAACAACAACAGCCCGAGTTACACCAGGAACCCACAATCCCTCCATCAGTGCTCAGACTGTTCGCAATAGGCTGAGAGAGGCTGGATTGAGGGCTTGTAGGCCTGTTGTAAGGCAGGTCCTCACCAGACATCACCGGCAACGACATCGCCTACGGGCACAAACCCACCGTCGCTGGACCAGACAGGACTGGCAAAAAGCGCTCTTCACTGACGAGTTACGGTTTTGTCTCATCAAATCAAAGTTTATTTGTCACGTGCGCTGAATACAACAGGTAGACCTTAGAGTGAAATGCTTACTTACAGGCGCTAACCAATAGTGCAAAAAAGGTATTAGGTAAACAATAAAGTAAAGTAAAGACATAAAACATCAGTAAAAAGACGGGCTATATACAGTAGTGAGGCTATGAAAGTAGTGAGGCTACATACAGGGGTGATGGTCGGATTCGTTTTTATCGTTGAAGGAATTTAGCGTTACACCGAGGCCTGTTCATTTGAAGCGGGGATCGATTTGGAGGTGGTGGGTCTGTTATGGTCTGGGGCGGTGTGTCATAGCATCGTCGGACAGAGCTTGTTGTCATTGCAGGCAATCTCAATGCTGTGCGTTACAGGGAATACATCCTTCTCCCTCATGTGGTACCCTTCCTGCAGGCTCATCCTGACATGACCCTCCAGCATGACAATGTCACCAGCCATACTGCAAGACAGGAATGTCAGTGTTCTGCCATGGCCAGCGACGAGCCCGTAGCTCAATCTCATTGAGCACGTCTGGGACCTGTTGGAACGGCGGGTGAGGGCTAGAGCCACTCCCCCCAGAAATGTCCGAGAACTTGCAGGTGCCTTGGTGGAAGAGTGGGGTAACATATCTCACAGCAGGAACTGGCAAATCTGGTGCAGTCCATGAGGAAGAGATGCACTGCAGTACTTCGTATCTAGTGTGGCCACCCGCTGCATTGACTGTTACTTTTGATTTTGACCCCCCCCCCTTTGTTCAGGGACACATTATTCCATTTCTGTTAGTCACATGTCTGTGGAACTTGTTCAGTTTATGTCTCAGTTGTTGAATCTTATGTTCATTTCTAATATTAATGTTAATTTAGCTGAAAATAAACACAGTTTACAGTGAGGACGTTTCTTTTTTTGTAGAGTTTACATACACATGTGGGACAGTGCAAGATACAGGTATTGCAGTTAGTATGGGTACCATTATTTGACTATTTAGCAGTCTGGCTATTTAGCAGTCTTATGGCTTGGGGGAAGAAGCTGTCTCTGAGCCTGTTCCTCTGAGAGCCAATGCTCTGGTACTGTTTGCTGGGCGGTAGCAGAGTAAACAGTCCATGACTTGGGTGGCTGGAGTCTTTAGCAATTTCTCTGGCCTTTCTCGGGCACTGCCTGATGTAGAGGTCCTGGATGGCAGGCAGCTTGGCTCCAGTGATGTACTGGGCTGTCCGCACCACCCTCTGTAGCGCATTGCGCATTTGCCATACCAAGTGGTGATGCATCCAGTCAAAGTGCTCTCGATGTTACAAAGGAACTTGAAACTCTCGACCCACTCCACAACAGCCCTTTGAATGGGGGGGGCGTGCTCACTCCTCTTTCTCCTATAGTCCACAATCAGCTCCATGGTCTTACTGACGTCGAGGGAGAGTTGTTGTCCTGCAGGTGTCTTTCACGCAAGGCACAGTGTTATATTCCTTAAAGCGAGCATAAAAGGCATTTAGCTCGTTTAGCTCGAGTTCTGCATCGCTGGGCAACTCATGGCTAGGTTTCCCTTTGTAATCCGCTATCGTCTGCAAGCCTTGCCACTTACGACGAGCGTCGGAGATGGTGGAATATTATTACACTTTCCTCCTATATTGTCCTTGTGTGAAAGAGAGAGTAAGACAGTATTGATGTTTACATGTGTGTTGGAAAGTACCAGTGTGTTTGTATGTGAAATGGTAGGGGAAGCATCTGTACCATGTTAGGAGATATACCTGCTAAGTAGCACCCAAAGCTAACCCATACCCCCCTCTCTTCTCCCTTCTTTTGTTTCTGCTCTCTCTCTCTCTCTCTCTCTCTCTCTCTCCCTCTCTCCCTCTCTGCTGCAGCACCTGCGTTTGTCTCTGAACGAGGACGGCCAGTGCCGGGTGCAGCACCTGTGGTTCCAGTCCATATTCGACATGCTGGAGCACTTCCGCGTGCACCCAATCCCCCTGGAGTCTGGGGGTGCCTCGGACGTCACTCTCATCAGCTTTGTGGGCGCCACCGCCGTCCGGCAGCCAGGTAACCGGTCAGGGGTGAAAGGTCACAGGATATTCCACTAGGATGAAACGACACTGGTTTTACACTGGCCTCTAAAGGCACGTCTTGGGTGTTGTATGTCCGGTGTATGTGTTTTATGCATTATGATTGGGTTACACTATGCTGTTACGTCAGTGAATCAATATAGTGTGCGTGTGTATCATCCCATTGAAGATATGTGTACAGGCCATAAGTAATGTTGTGTGTGCTAAAACATGGCCACTACATGATGTTTCTGTCAATGTCGTTATAACATAAGACTGGCCGCTTTGCATCCTCATCCTGTGTCCACTACAGCATGCATGCTTACGTACACACACTGGAGTGGCTCCGCATGGCTTGGTCCCATCAATTTGCACTGATGCTCCCACCCATACACCCCTGCCTCTTAAACCCCCCCCCCCCCACACACACACACACACACACACAATTACAAATCAACCCCTAGACCATACTACCCTCTATGTCCCTAGGCCCTAGCACTCTACCTCCTTTCCTTCTACACCCTTCTTTCCAACCCCCCACCCCCGTGCCTTCCAGAGCTCTGATTGGCTGTCTCTTATTGTGTCTTCGTTGGGTCATTCTTCACAGGCCGGGACAGGGCAGGCAGCCGGCCCACAGTCTGTGATGTCATCACCACGCGCCACCCTGACTCTCCATCAACCCCCATCTCTGACTGTGTGTAAGTGAGACCAGACTCCACAGAGAGAGAGACACCGAGAGAGGGAGGGAGACGTAGTGGGAGAGAGACGGCAAGAGGGAGAGAGAGGTGGCGAGAGGGGGAGAGACCTACAGAGAAAGACGGCGAGAGAGAGACAGACCGAGGGCGCGAGAGAGAGACAGACCGAGGGCGCGAGAGAGAGACAGACCGAGGGCGCGAGAGAGAGACAGACCGAGGGCGCGAGAGAGAGACAGACCGAGGGCGCGAGAGCGAGACAGACCGAGGGCGTGAGAGAGAGACAGACCGAGGGCGCGAGAGAGACAGACCGAGACCTCGAGCGACCTCAAGCGAGGGCAACGGCGAGAGAGAGAGACCCAGAGTGAGAGAGAGAGACCCAGAGTGAGAGAGAGAGACCCAGAGTGAGAGAGAGAGACCCAGAGTGAGAGAGAGAGACCCAGAGTGAGAGAGAGAGACCCAGAGTGAGAGAGAGAGACCCAGAGTGAGAGAGAGAGACCCAGAGTGAGAGAGAGAGACCCAGAGTGAGAGAGAGAGACCCAGAGTGAGAGAGAGAGACCCAGAGTGAGAGACCCAGAGTGAGAGGGAGAGAGTGAGAGAGAGAGACCCAGAGTGAGAGAGAGAGACCCAGAGTGAGAGAGAGAGACCCAGAGTGAGAGAGAGAGACCCAGAGTGAGAGAGAGAGACCCAGAGTGAGAGAGAGAGACCCAGAGTGAGAGAGAGAGACCCAGAGTGAGAGAGAGAGACCCAGAGTGAGAGAGAGAGACCCAGAGTGAGAGAGAGAGACCCAGAGTGAGAGAGAGAGACCCAGAGTGAGAGAGAGAGACCCAGAGTGAGAGAGAGAGACCCAGAGTGAGAGAGAGAGACCCAGAGTGAGAGAGAGAGACCCAGAGTGAGAGAGAGAGACCCAGAGTGAGAGAGAGAGACCCAGAGTGAGAGAGAGAGACCCAGAGTGAGAGAGAGAGACCCAGAGTGAGAGAGAGAGACCCAGAGTGAGAGAGAGAGACCCAGAGTGAGAGAGAGACCCAGAGTGAGAGAGAGAGACCCAGAGTGAGAGAGAGAGACCCAGAGTGAGAGAGAGAGACCCAGAGCGAGAGAGAGAGAGACCCAGAGCGAGAGAGAGAGAGACCCAGAGCGAGAGAGAGAGAGACCCAGAGCGAGAGAGAGAGACCCAGAGCGAGAGAGAGAGACCCAGAGCGAGAGAGAGAGACCCAGAGCGAGAGAGAGAGACCCAGAGCGAGAGAGAGAGACCCAGAGCGAGAGAGAGAGACCCAGAGCGAGAGAGAGAGACCCAGAGCGAGAGAGAGAGACCCAGAGCGAGAGAGAGAGACCCAGAGCGAGAGAGAGACCCAGAGCGAGAGAGAGAGACCCAGAGCGAGAGAGAGAGACCCAGAGCGAGAGAGAGAGACCCAGAGCGAGAGGGAGAGACCCAGAGCGAGAGGGAGAGACCCAGAGCGAGAGGGAGAGACCCAGAGCGAGAGGGAGAGACCCAGAGCGAGAGGGAGAGACCCAGAGCGAGAGGGAGAGACCCAGAGCGAGAGGGAGAGACCCAGAGCGAGAGGGAGAGACCCAGAGCGAGAGGGAGAGACCCAGAGCGAGAGGGAGAGACCCAGAGCGAGAGAGAGAGACCCAGAGCGAGAGAGAGAGACCCAGAGAGAGAGAGAGAGACCCAGAGAGAGAGAGAGAAAGACGGCAAAAGAGACAGAGAGATATCTAGAGTGAGAGAGACAGCGATCTAGTGAGAGACCTAGAGAGAAAGAGGCAGCATGAGAAAGAGAGGGAGAGAAAGAGCTAGAGACCCAGAGCGAGAGAGGGACCCAGAGCGGGACCGAGAGACACCCCCAGAGCGAGGGACAGCAAGAAAGAGACGGCAAGAAAGAGACCTAGAGAGAGGAGAATGCTCGACTGGGAGCGACCTAGTGAGGGAAAGATGGCGAAAGCGAGAGAGATCTAGAGTGAGAGAGACAGTGACCTAGAGAGAATGATGGCGGAGAGAGGCAGCATGAGAGAGACAGAGAGAGGGAGAAACCGAGAGAAAGACCTAGAGCGAGAGAGACCTAGAGCTAGCCAGCGAGAGAGACCTAGAGCTAGCCAGCGAGAGAGACCTAGAGCTAGCCAGCGAGAAGGACCTAGAGAGAGAGACGCCGGCGAGAGAGAGAAACCGATGGAACGCACTATAGCGCGAGTGTAGAGCTAGCTAGTGGCCATTCACCTCAGTGTACTGCTGTGTCTTCCAGTGAAGTTAGTCTGTACTAACCTTATCTAGAACTGGACCTACCATAGAGTATTTTTGAGAACACAGATCACCCCTAGAGCAATGACTTGAGAGACCACCTCTGCTATAGAATGTTGTATCTGCTAAAAAGTTTAGGGCCATGTAGAATCTTCATAGAACATTTTCAGACGATGCGTTGTTTTGTGTTTTACATTAAATGTATTCAATAGACGGGAACAAGGTGTGTATGTGAGCGCACAGTGTGTTTGTGTGTGTCTCGACTGATTCCATGACATGGACCTGTCACACAGACGTCGCGGCCATGACACTCACTCTGTCTCTCCCCCTCTTCCTCCTCCTCTTCTCCCTTCTCACCACTCGCTCTCTGGAAATGTCACCTTTTTATCTTGTCCCCCGCCCGCCCCTCCTTTATTTACACCTTTTACCACTCTTTCTTTCTCTGCTTTTCTCTCTCGGCTGTTCTTTCCTCCCACCAGACTTGACCAGCAGACCCCGTAGCCCCCCCCAGCCTCCTCCTCCACCCCTGCCCCCCGGCCGGCCGCCACCCCCATCCCCACCCCAGGAACGAGGGAACGAGACCGAGCTGGGAGGAGGTGGGGGAGGCACTGCAGCAACTGCAGGAGGAGGTGAAGGAGCGGAGGACTGGGAGGAGAGGGAAGCTCCTCTTCGCCAACTGGAGGGGGTGGAGGGCGAAGAGCGGGAAGGAGGGAGGGCAAGAGCCATTGACAACCAGTACTCCTTCTTCTGAGGAGGAAGGGGGGTGTTTGTGCGAAAGGGAGAGTGGAGGAAGCGGGAGTCATAGCCATTCATAACCAGTATTTGTATTTTGTTACGAGACTGTGAGGGGAAGGGGTTAGAAGGATGTACTAACACTATTAAAACACAAGCATTCTGGGAGATTCAGCCAGATGGAGAGAAAGAGAAAACGGGTGAAAGAGAAGAGGGAGCACCGTACAACACTAAGTAAAGGTACACTAATGTTTAGCGAGATAAGCTTTTTGCCGGTACACCTCTTGGTACGCTTTTTGTAGACTTTTGAATCCATTTATGGGATGTAGGTAGTGAGCGATATCCTCTGAACCCAGCAGTACCATACCTCAATATCCTGCAGACATTCTACTGGCCAGCAGTACACTTTCAGAGGTAGAGATGGAGGACAACCATATACTTACTAGGTGGCAAAGAGACTAGGCTAGAACCGGCAGGCAGGATACATATACCTCAATCACTCTTTCAACCTCACTCTTTCTCTCCGTCTCTCTTTTTCTCTCCACTCATTTTCTGGTTTTCTTTAATGGTAGAGAAGTGGCCAGAGGTAGAGAGAGCGATTATATCTATCCTTCACATAAAAAAAAAATGCTTTGTTATTGATGATAATAATAATAATGATATGATTAACAATAATGATAAAGGAAATAATGATGATGGTCGGAAATAATAGTATTAATTTTATTTTTAAAATGCCTTTTATTGTATGTTGTTTACTCTGTAATGCGTAACACTTGTTCCTGCCCCCATTCGGTTATTTCAGTTGAAGTTTGTTTGCCTTTTAAAAATATTCCTAAGCCTCATACTCAGTCTTTCCCTCACACTCATACAGTCCTCTCCTCCTGGACCTCATCCAAATTGAATTTTAATGTGCAGAAATAGAAAATAAGAAAAATATAAAGGGGGGGGGGGGGGGAGACATTTTTCTACTTGTGCCTTTCTTTGTTATCACCTCTGTCGTACTCCTTCAACCTGTGCCTGGGTTGTGTGGCCATGTCCGTCTTTCTGCCATTCAGTTCAGTGCCTCTTTCTTTCTCTTTGTATCCCCCTCCTTCCTCTTTGTTTATACCTTCACTTCTTCTGTTTGTCCTCTACTCCGAGCTTTGTCATCTTTTACACATCTTACCCCCATCCCCCTGTTCATCCTTTTCAAATGTTGATCTCTATTTGTGCCTTTCTGTCTCTGTCGCTCTCTCTTTTGCTGGGACCTTGTGTTGACGGTGGGCAGGGTTTTGTCCAACCTGTGTGGTTAGTTTCAGGTACAACATTGAATTAAATGATATGATATAATATAATTATACTGAAACATTTTGGCCTCGTGTGTTGTTGCTTTGGTTCACTGTAATTGTTTCTTACTGAATAAAGGGGAAAGATGTAAATGAATGTTACAGTAATTCTTGTAGTTTTGGGTTGCCACAAAGTCAAATAGCTATATCATAAAAAATCATGAAAACAAAAATTCGTTTTTGGGTCATAATTTATGGTTAGGCATACGGTTAGCAATGGGGTTACGGTTCGGGTTATGTTTAAAATCTGATTTTAAGAAGATACATTTTAGATCTAGGCGGGGTTTGGTTGGAAACTAGTGATGACCGTAGTTTTGGGGTCTAAACTGTTTAGCGCGTGCACGTTCTTAATTTGTGAATGCGCACGTACACGCCCCCATCAACCCAGTCAGCCACGCGCAGACTACAGCATCTTTGTGGTGCCAAACCGGCGAATTTGTTTTCCCCGACTTTTAGAATTTGTTCAAGTTACAAATGACATGCAATCGGAGTAAGCCACACGCAAGAGTATATCTACGGAGAGGAAACGAAAACGACGTGCTCAGTTTTAGCTACAGAAGGGACATTACTGCTTGCTCTTCTAGCTAGCTATAGCGTGCAGGGCTGTACTACAGTAGTCAGATAAACTATCGATTGAGTTCCGAAGAGGCAATGTCTTTTCGTCGACAGAACGTGAGTTGTAGTTGTGTCAAGTTGCTAATGGTCACTTGCTTCTACTTGTATTGGTTTCTGTGTGTATGCATTCTAGCTAGCTGGTTCGATATTTGTTAGCAGCTAGCTAAAAGTTGGCTAGCAAACGTGATCTTTATCGATGGTGTCCTCATTGACTTAATTGTACACTAGCGAGGTAGCCAGTCTGGTAATGTCAAATACTATTTAGTAGACTAAAGACATTTAATCCGTACAACTGTTACTTGAGGTGTAATTATTGGCACGTGTCACACCAGCAACAACCCGGTTCATGCGGACGAAAAACCTCCAATGGAACGGCAGGGCCAGCCGGTTTACACCCTCATATCAGCGGGAGTAATACCAACAGAGCTGTGCCTGGAAGGTAAGCACATGTTCGGCCACTGTCGTCAAGCAAGTCCGGGGATCTGCCACATATCCGTAAAGGTTTACCGGTCAATACGAGGATTACAGTGGGCGTGCCCAGGTCCAATGGAGGCTTTAAATCGTCGTTTTATGCCAATTGGAACCAAGTAAATATAATTGATGTGGGTTGCGGGCCAATGGGCACGGAGGTTCTGCTAAATCGACATTGCTATGATTGACCGTTGTCCGAACCAATGAAATAGACGATACGTTTTGATTGACGCCAATATGCCCATTCACTTTCTGTGGGGAGGGGATTATCCGTGTTTTTGTTGTGTTTTTTAAGCATTTGCTTTAGATTTTGTTTGGCCTGTCAAGTCGTGTGATTTTTCACAGAATCAACAAGACTGCGGAGTAACAGGGATGCACATGACTAAAAAGTATTAATACGTTTTCATGATTTATTGTATTCAACGTCTCTCTCGATATCTATAAATTCGTACATTATTTACCAGTTTGCAGTTGGTTTCCTCCTTACTAGCTGTCTTGTATAGCTTGCTAGCTAACGTTAACTAGACAATCATCAGCTAGCTATTGTATTGCACCTAACAAGCTAATGTTTAGATTTTTGATATTTTGACCATCTTGCCAGTTACTCAATTGTTAGCCAGTTACCAGATTACTTTAGCTAAAATAGTTGCACGTTAGCTGGCTACCGCTAGGTAACGTGAGCTACACTGTTAGCCACATCGCTTTAACGCTGCCTTCAGTTTTTAGCTAACCCTAGTTAGCCAGCTTGTGTCAACACAATTGTTTTGGTTAAGCCTCGCAAACAATGTCGTACGGCACTGTAATGGAGAACAGAACACGGTCCGCTTCGGGGCTAGCTTGTTTCCCCCTCCCCCCACCGAATGTCAGGGCTAGCTAACGTAGATCACCGGCGTCGGCACGGATTCGTGACCGTGATAAGTCTTGCCCTACGGCTGCATATACGGGTCTTCTAGATCATCTAGCTAGCTTCATGCAGTCCTATGACAGATCGAGGACCACTAGTCTAAAAAGTCCACATTTGATCAACGCAAAATTATTCCGTGTCCAAAATGCCTCGCAAGTTTGCATGTTAGTTAGCTACATTGAAAGTGGTGCAGCTGCCGGCCCGTTTCTTGCGTTGCAGCATTTTGCCCCGGAGCCAGCTACACCCATTTGTCTTGTCTGTTGCTAATGTTCTCTCTTCACATTCAGGACAAGAAATACAATGAAGCCGCCATCTCAGTCCTCTCCCGTAAGTCATATATCATGAAACGTAGGCTATCCAGCATGTACTACAGAAGTGCATAGCCTAGTACCCTTTTGATGACATAATGTAGGTTGTCTTTCTCTTTGTTTGCTTCCATACTAGTGCACTATTGTAAACTCTAAAATGTTTAAAGGAAATTGGGTTTAGAGTAAAGTCACATTTTTTTGGAGCTTTGAAATAGAGGTCCATGCCATACTGAAGTCAGATATGCTTGTTTACAACAGGTATTTGAAGGTGTCTACAACAACACCAGGATGCTTCACTATCTCACAGCTGTAGTGGTGAGTGTTCATTTGGTCAATTAGGCCTGGTCCACCATGGTGCCTTACTTTGATGCAGCACATACACTATGCCCTAATGTGCACTATTTAAGTTGTCGACAACTGTCTACTAATGTATATCGTAATGAAATGACCAATAACAATTTTTTATTATTATTATTATTATTATCCATCAAGGGCTCCACCTGTGACGTCCGAGTGAAGAGTGGAAATGTGTATGAAGGCATCTTCAAGACCCTCAGCTCAAGGGTAATTGTCTACTACCTTGTATTAGACCATACAGGAGTGTAATGCATACCGACACGTTATAGACCGCTCCTAGAAACATGGTTGTGGTCAGATGTTCACCTTGATCTCTGGTGTATTCGTTAGTTGGATTCGTTACAAAACCTAGTCAGTTGCACATCAGAATGCATTCAACTGAAATGTCTTCCGCATTTAACTCAACTCCTCTGAATCAGAGCGGTGCGGGAATGACGCCATTCACGAGGCAAGAGGGGGACGGCCCGTAGGCGCACAGTCAGTTCGCCGAGGCAATAGATAATCTTTGTGAAATAAGAGAATGGATAATGTTTTTTGTGGCAATCAACTTTCAAATCAGCATATTTTGCATTATGGTTTGCGCTATGGTTCAAAGTACTCGGGTAGTGAATTGATGTTAGCTTTACCTGTCAGCTAGCAAGGAAAGTTGGCCTATAATAGCTGGAAGCTACTGGTATCATCTTGCATTGTAAAATGTTCTAGCCTATATTGACATTGTTTAACGAACAGTAAGCAACAGTTTCAACATTTCTACATGCCGCCGTGTCGCATTATTAAAGTGTGTTAACTTGTGTGCAGCATGAGTGACGAGCTAACATGATACAGCCCAGACTCCCAGTGCAGGCTAGCAATGAGTAAGTGGAGCAGGCACAGTGCACACTATAATAAGAGGTCGGCTGTGCTGATAAGACACGCTTGATCCGTGAGACACATTTGACAGAAGTACCGAAGGTAACAACTTTTAGTACAGTTTTTCGTGTTCTAGTATTGAAAAACTACTGAAGGTTCGGTATACCATGCAACACCAGGAGGGACCTACTTGAAATTGTCTGACAGAAGTTTTCGTTGCAAAACGTCTTATGTTTTGCAACCGACAGCATTTTGCAGCGTAAGGAATACACCCACAGGTCACATTGACCACTGCCTGCAGCCGCTCTTCACTTAACCTCTGTGGTTCATCTGTGGTCCTAATGTGTTTTTCTCCAGTGTGAGCTGGTGGTCGACGCGGTCCACAAGAGGAGTGAGGGAGGAGAGGCGGATGGAGACGGAGGGGGAGGCTTGCCACCCTCTCTGCCCAGGATCGAGGAGATCACAGACACCATGATCTTCAGCCCCGGCGACCTGGTCACAATGACTTGCCGAGATGTGGACCTCAACTATGCCATCAGAGGTAAGTGTGTGTGAGAGAGAGTGTGTTGTCAGTGTGACTGAAACAAGATAAGGATGTGTGTTTTAAGTAAGCAGTGGAACTGAATGAGACAGATTGGAGGGTGAACCAAGTGTGTGTGTATCATTATGTACCACTAGTAGATGCCCCATTATACCTTCAAGTTGGGGCTTTGTAGATGCTTTCACAGATACAGCAATCAGCTCATCGCGGGTGAACGGGGAACACCGGGAGAAGGTGCTGCAGCGGTGGGACGGAGGCGACAGCAATGGAGAAGGCTTCGACCTGGAGACTGACACGGTGAGGCGCGCTCACACACGCAGAGAAATGCATAGACACAGTAGCTAGGTTGCCATCCAATTTGTTAACAGATTCTAAAATCTGCAGTATAACAAAAAAATCCAACCTCATTTGAGTTTCTATCAAACAGACTTGTTGCTGATAAAAAAAAATAATAATAAAACAACTGCGTGATGACCTAGTGCACATAAACACCTGCGCTTCATTTACCATGTAACAAATGATAAACAGAAGTTCAATGGGTTTCCATCACATGTTTTACTCCACCGATGGTTTTGTCACATGATCTGTTGTGATAAATAGCAAACTTTCCCAATCTGGTTTTAGTGCATGCTCTCGAGACAAGTTTGCTGATTTGGGAAAGAGCAAGATCATTTTTATTTGATAATGGCAGCCAATCATCATGTCACCAGCTTTCAAATAACACCCTCAATATTTATTGGACATTTTCATGAATTTCACCGTGCACTTGCCCACAACGGGAAGTTCACAACTTATTTCATCTGCCTGTAAAGTCTTCATGGTTTCACACGCCGTGATGGTAGTAGGTTACAAGAACCTAACATCATTGCGTGACTCCCAAGTTTATTTCGACATGATGGTTATTATTTCAATAGTTGCACATCGCAGCGTTTCCATCGCAATTATGGCATAATCTATTTCACCGACCAAACGATGGTGTTGTCAACAATAGGACAAATTAGCTATCAGGCCTTTTGAATTTTTTTATTTACATTTTTTTGTCAAGTAATGAATCTGCATGAAATGGTTGGATGGAAACTTGGTTACTGCTGCGCTCACACACACGCACTTGGTTGGACATAGGCACACACTTACCGTACGGTTCTTCTGTCTCCGTCAGTCTAATGGCTGGGATGCCAGCGAAATGTTCAAGTTTAACGAGGAGACATATGGCGTCACGTCCACCTACGATTCCAGCCTCTCCATGTACACGTGAGTGTTCTCCCCTCAGCTCCTTATTCTGATTGTGGAATATGATCAGGTCACTGTCTATATAGCTCAGTATCATTCTGTGTTGTTTTTTTTCCCCAGTGATTGGTCTTTATCACATCTTTTTCAGAGCTGATTGGTCAAAAGACCAATTAGTGAAAAAATTATCAGAATTGGGCTTCCTGTGTGAACACAGCCTCATTCACTCATCTCCCTTTTTCTCTCTCATATTTTTGAATGACCTTGGAAGTCTTATCTGTCTTTCTCCCCATTCAGTGTTCCCCTGGAAAGGGGCAGCTCGGATGGCTTCCGGCAGCGAGAGGCACGTGCGGCCCGCCTAGCGAATGAGATCGAGGGAAGCCCCCAGTACCGTCACCGCACCAACCTGGAGAACGACGATAAGAGCGAGGAGGACAAGTACAGCGCCGTGGTCCGAGAGAGAGATGAGGGGAGGGAGAGGGGCAGCCCTGGATTCCAGAGTAGTGCCGGGAGCAGGTGAGACCGTAAGGGAATCGCAGACATACACTACCGTTCAAAAGTTTGGGGTCACTTAGAAATGTCCTAGTTTTTGAAAGAAAAACACTTTTTTTGTCCATTTAAAATATCAGATTGATCAGAAATACATTGTAGACATTAATGTTGTAAAGGACTATTGTAGCTGGAAACGGCTGGTTTTTAATGGAATATCTACATAGGCCCATTTTTCAGCAACCATCACTCCTGTGTTCCAATGGCACGTGTCAGACACCTCCAGTCCTCAACTGGCAGCTTCATTAAATAGTACCCGCAAAACACCAGTCTCAACGTCAACAGTGACGAGGCGACTCCTGGATGCTGGCCTTCTAGGCCAAGTTGCTAAGAAGAGGCCGTATCTCAGACTGGCCAATAAAAATAAAAGATTAAGATGGGCAAAAGAACACAGACACTGGACAGAGGATCTCTGCCTAGAAGGCCAGCATCCCGGAGTCGCCTTTTCACTGTTGACGTTGAGACTGGTATTTTGCGGGTACTATTTAATGAAGCTGCCAGTTGAGAACTTGTGAGGTGTCTATTTCTCAAACTAGACACTCTAATATACTTGTCCTCTTGCTCAGTTGTGCACCGGGGCCTCCCATTCCTCTTTCTATTCTGGTTAGAGCCAGATTGCCCTGTTCTGTGAAGGGAGTAGTACACAGCAGTGTATGAGATCTTGAGTTTCTTGGCAATTTCTCACATGGAATGGCCTTCTTTTCTCAGAACAAGAATAGGATGACGAGTTTCAGAAGAAAGTTCTTTGTTTCTGGCCATTTTGAGCCTGTAATCGATCCCACAAATGCTGAGGCTCCAGACACTCAAATAGTCTAAAGAAGACCAGTTTTATTGCTTCTTTAATAAGCCCAACAGTTTTCAGCTGTGCTAACATAGTTGCAAAGTGGTTTTCTAATGATCAAGTAGTCTTTTAAAATGATAAACTTGGATTAGCTAACACAACATGCCATTGGAACACGAGTGATGGTTGCTGATAATGGGCCTCTGTACGCCTATGTAGATATTCCATTCAAAATCAGCTGTTTCCAGCAACAATAGTCATTTACAACATTACTAATGTCTACACTGTATTTCTGATCAATTTAATGTTATTTTAATGGACAAAAAATTTGCTTTTTCCTTCAAAATCAAGGACATTTCTAAGTGACCCCAAACTTTTGGGTGCGTGCAGGGTGCGTGCAATTGGCATGCTGACTGCAGGGATGTCCACCGGAGTTGTTGACCTGTAACACGCTGGAGAAGTGTGCTCTTCACGGATGAATCCAGGTTTCAACTAAACTGGGCAGAAAGCATGTATGGCTTTGTGTGGGCGAGCGGTCTGCTGATGTCAACATTGTGAACAGAGTGCCCTGTGGTGGTGGGGTTATGGTATGGCAGGTATAAGCTACGGACAATGAACACATGCATTTTAATTGATTGCAATTTGAATGCACAGAGATTACTGTGATGAGATCCTGGGGCCCATTCTTACTCCACCATCACCTCATATTTCAGTATGATAATGCAAGGCTCCATGTCGCAAGTATCTGTACACAATTCTTGGAAGTTGAAATGTCCCAGTTCAGGAGTTCATCACAGTGCTAGCTGTGCCACTAGAGATCCTGGTTCGAGTCCAGGCTCCATCGCAGCCGACCGCGACTGGGAGACCCATGTGGGCGGCACACAATTGGCCCAGCTTTGTCCGGGTTAGGGGAGGGTTTGGCTGGCCCGGGATGTCCTTGTCCCATCGCGCTCTAGCGATTCCTGTGGCGGGCCGGGCGCATGCACGCTGACACGGTCGCCAGGTGTACAGTGTTCCCTCCGACACATTGGTGCGTCTAGCTTCCGGGTTAAGCGGGCATTATGTCAAGAAGCAGTGCGGCTTGGCTGGGTTGTGTTTTGGAGGACGCATGGCACTCAACCTTCGCCCCTCCCGAGTCCGTATGGGAGTTGCAGCGATGAGACAAGACTGTAACTACCAATTGAATACCATGCAATTGGGGAGAAAAGGGGGTAAAAAAAAATCACGGGTTCTTTCTCGGCCTGCACACTCACCAGACATGTCACCCATTGAGCATGTTTGGGATGCTCTGGATCAACGTGTATGACAATGTGTTCCAGTTGCTGCCAATATCCAGCAACTTCGCACAGTCATTGAAGAGGAGTAGGACACCATTCCACAGGCCACATTCAACAGCCTGATCAACTCTATGCGAAGGAGATGAGGCAAATGGTGGTCACACCAGATACTGTGTTTTTTGATCCACCTTTTCTATTTGTGACCAACAGATACATATCTCTATTCCCAGTCATGTGAAATCCATAGATTAGGGCCTAATTTATTTCAATTGACTGTTACTCAGTAAAATCTTTGAAATTGTTGCGTTTTCTACTTCTCTCTCTCTAGGGAGGGTAAATACATTCCTCTTCCCCAGAGGGCCAGGGAGATGGGTGTGTCCCCCAGCAGCCTGAGGGGTGGAGCCTCTGGTCCAATACCCAGTCGAACAGGAGTCCCCGGCTCTTCTAGGCCCTCCCAGGGTTCTGATAGGAGCAGCCCGTTGTCCGTCAGGAGCGCCTACTCTCCCCACCAGTCCCAAGCCAGCCCCCCGGCCCAGCCCAGTAGCCCTACCCCCTCTTCCTCCTCTCATCCGATCCCTCACTCCATCTCTCACCCACAAGCTCTAGCTGATGCCTCACGCTCTTCTGTCAATGGAGGTAAGGCCTCTGTCTGTTTGGGTATTTTGAGGGAGTGTGAGGTTTTTGGGTATATTGAGTTTTAAGTGTGCTCTTCCTGTGCATCAGTGTCATCCAGAACTTCTCCCAAAGCCCAGAGATCCGTACAGACCAATAGAACTCTGCGCAACCCAAGTTCCCAGTCCTCACCTGCAGGTACACACACACCTCCTCTGAAAGTGCACACAAACACATTTCCACCACTCATATTCTAGATTATTCACATCCCTCACTTTTCCCTTCTTTCTCTCTCCCCGCAGTCTCTCGCTCTCCAAAACTAGATGACCCCGTTCTGGCTGGCCCTGCCTACCTGGACACCTCCTCCTCGATCGCCTCGGCAACACCCAAGTCCTCTGGCCCCACCCCTCTGTTCACTGTGGATGGTGAGGAGGAGGATTTACTACAGTATTATTCTTATATATTGTTCTATTGAAGTTACTTTTGTGAATAATCTTTTATGATTTCCGTTCCCTTTTCTACCTCTATTTCTCCATCTGTCTCTTGCTATCTTTTTCTCTCGCTCTCAGTGAATGAGATCTTGAGCTCAGCGGCTAAGGAGAGGACAGAAGGCCCAGCCAGCCCTCAGGACGGCAAGAGCGGCAAAGGTTAGCTCTCTCACTTCCTCTCCATGTGACTGGTCCCTGTCCTTCCCCTCATCTCAGGTCTTTTGAAAAGTAGATTTTTCTCTCCTTGATTTTCTCTTTCCCTCTCAGTTCCCTCCGTCCTGCAGAGAACACAGCTGGAGGAGCTCCGGAAATTTGGCAAAGAGTTCAGGGTAAGTGTGTGTCTCGTGTCCATGTGTGCCTGTGTGACCCCATGTGTCTTATCTGATTTTGACACTCTCGCTCTCTTCCACAGCTCCAGCCCAGCTCCTCTCCTTCTGCTGGCCCCACTTCCTCAGAGCCCGCCCAGCCCTCCCCATCAGACTCCGCCACCACAGCCGAGTCTATACCCGCCCCTGGCCACACCCCCTCCCAGGACCCCCAGACTGGAGAGGGGTCCTCCTTCACCCCGAACCCCACCACCCCTACCCCCTCTCCAGCCCCCAACACCACCTGTCAGTCATCAGGTCCAGACAGACAGGCTGCAGGGACACCCCAGCCAGCCAGGACCCCTGGCAGCGAGGAGGGCGGCGAGCGAGTGGAGGGCGTGGCTGAGTAAGTGTGACCGAAGAACAGTGCAATACAGTACATTATTCCACAGTGTAGTACAATAGTCTACTTCTAAGTCAACCTAATACCTACAGTTACTATGTAGTAGTGTTGATTAGGGGGTTTAACGGTTCACCAAATCCATGGCTCGGTACGTATTACGGTTGTGGGGTCAAAGAAAAAAATGTAATGTCATTCACAATGTTCCTGGTATTGTCTGTTTTGACTGGATTGTTATGTTGGGCCTCAAGTTTTTACTCCGATGCGTCGTTTGTAACCATGTGGGAGGTGGGAATTTACCAGCTATCGTGCTTGTAAACAAATGGTTTAAACACATTAATAGATTGCTTTTTACAAAAAATGCAACAAAACATTGATCTGCCGAAAATGCTGTTAGAGACCATTTCCTTAATAAGTGATGTCAGAGGTCAACATGTGGGAGAAATGGGTGCTCAGGATGATAGACGAGTTTCCCCACTAGTAATTACCAGCTTGAGGACCGTTCAAGTGGGTTTTTCCCAGTCGTATGTGGTAAATTCCCCTTTCCCTCTTGGTTACGAACGCACAAAGAAGGGTACAGGTTCACAATGCAGACCGAACAGAGGTCCCTGTACACCCCAATAGTACCCGTACACCCCTATAGTACCCGTACAACCCTAGTGTTGATAAGATGTGTTGACACACCCATCTGTAGGTATTATGCAGGATCTGGGTGATATATCATGAATACCGGTATGGATTTTTACAATACCGTATATAACAATATGTTGATACAGTGCTAAGTTAAGTCAAAAGTGAGCCCCATGCTCAGGTGGGCAAGGTAGTCGCTGTGTTGAGGATGGATGTATGGAAAAGGGATTTGAAAGATGATTTGGAGTAGTCATCTCGTTCTCCTTGTGTTTTTTAGCCAGGTGAAGAAGTCTACGCTGAACCCCAACGCCAAAGAGTTCGTCTTCAAGGCACCCATGACCCTGGTCTGTCTCTCTCTTTCACACACACACACACACACACACGGAAGTAGTTGAGAACAAATTCTCTCTCACAACAACCTGTTTGGCCAGGAGTTCAACTATGTTCACGCCAACTCACACACCAAATGTAATTGTGTGTGTGATTTGTTAAACTAAACACACACTCACATTATCTCACAAACCAACCTAAACCGTGCACCTTCTCTCCTCCACAGGTGAAGCCGTCCCCAGCCCCCACCCCCCCGCGGCCCACTCCTCTCAGCCCCTCCGTGGTGCTCCAGCCCCCCCCGGGACAACAGGCCATCTACAGCACCCCCTACCTGTCCTACCTCTCCCCTGTACAGATACAGGGACACTCTGTACAGGTAGGACTGAGCCTGTGTTTGACTTTGGTCTCTGTGAAAAATAAGCATTAGTGTGTCTGGGGTGTAAACAAAAACAAATGGTGTGTGTGTGTGTACACACGATGTTGGGGTCTAACCGTCCCTTTGTTTCCCAGCCTCCCCAGATGTATCAGTACACCATGTCCACAGTCCAGCAGGGGAAGTATCCCAGAGCTAAAGGTACACACTCACACCATTGTGTTGCTTAAACAATAGGTTGGTCGCAACACTGTCCTAACCTTTCACTTTTTAATTTAGCAACTGGGGAACATTTTTGAAATCAACAAGTAGAGAATTAAAGTTATGATCAGTATGTTAAGTCCCCCCCCCCCCCCCTCCCAGGCCAGGTGGTAGGCCCTCGTCCGGACCACCACGGCTCTTCTCAGCCCCAGATGCTCCAGGCTGCAGCGTCTGCAGCAGGCCCTCCCCTGGTGGCCTCCCCCTACCCCCAGGCCTACCTGCAGTACAGTCAGGTCATCCAGGGCATGCCCCACTACCCCGGACAGGTAACTATTGTGCTAGTGGTGCTGGCACTAATACTTATCCACGCTTATAACAGCATAGCTCCGGAGATCCAGAATGTGTTATGGATGGAGGTTTTGTTTCAATAGAAGCATGACCTGCATAGGATTTATTTTTAAATAATGTTTTGTTCATATCATTATCTCACTCTTTTTGTCCTTCTTTCGTTCTTTATCCTCTGCCTCTCGCTTGCTCTCTAGCCGGTGTACTCCATGCTGCAGGGTGGGGCCAGGATGTTGACTCAGGCAGGCCACCCCCAGGCTCTGGGCCCCCCAGGCCCTCAGTACCCTGGACAGACAGAGGGGCCCCCGGGACCACAACAGACCATGTATGGTAAGATAACGCACTGTCTCTGTTTAAAAGTCCACTCAGCAAGACTTCATCATTTTAGTCGTGTACAGGACAACTTCCTGCTTACATGCAGTCGCATCAATACAATTAATTTATTCTAAGACTGTCATTGTTCAAGGCTCTTTGGTTTGTAAATTGTTTGATTCCAAAAACTTCAGGTTCAAGTTAGTCTTTCATCTGTCTTAGCTCCCCAGCAGTTCTCCCACCATTCTAGCTCCATGCACCCTCCGCAGCCCTCCAGCACACCTACTGGGAGCCAGCCCCCTCCCCAGCACACTGCCCCCAGCCCTGGGCACGGACAGGTAAACCAACACGCCCAGCTGTGTGTTTGTTTTGTCACATACACCGGATAGGTGCAGTAAAATGTGTAAAATTTTACTGAGTCAGCCATGGTAGTACGGCGCCCCTGAAGCAGGGGCACATCGACAGATTTCACTTTGTCGGCTCGTGTATTCAAACCAGCTAACTTTCGCCTACTGGCCCAACGCTTTAACCACTAGGCTGTGTGTGTGCGGGGGGGAGAGCGATTCACGTAATGGTGTAGGACAGATTGTCTTGTCGGTATCTTTGCTGCATGTTTCCTGTGAGGAACCTGTAATTAAAGTGGCGCTCCAGCAGTGTTGGGCTTTATGTAAATGTACTTTTTACACAATCAGATTACTTTAATGATTAGCCTTTTTACACGTTACTTCCAGAATCGGAAACGTGTTTCCATGAGCCGATCTTGACCTGTTCCCTCATTTAGTTCTCAAGCAAGTGGAGAAAGGCTGTTTTTAGAGAAATATCATGACTGCTGCTGTCCACAGAAATTCATAGAGGGCGCACCTCTGATCTTTGCTATTGATCGCTTCTGTGATAGCAAAGCCCATAGAGGGTTTTTTCCGTCTGCGGTCTATAACCAGAACTGGTGGCTTGAGAGAGATTTTGATTGAAGAGAGAATCTGTTCAGATGTTCGGCTTAGTCAGGGCTGGTGTTGTGGGCCTGGCCCATCCTACCCTGTACCACCTCGCCCATCCAAATTATATATTGATATTTTATTTCACAGAGACGCACGCTGACAGAGACATCAATCACAGATATAGCATCCAAGCAAGCGAAACCGCACCCCTCTCTCAGTATGTTGTCAACTGCATAAAGCCCCACAGTGTCATAATACCCATAAAACCTAGCGGTCAAACAGGGAAATGGTTCCAATCGCTTTTGTTTTGCTTAACCTGCCATGACTTTTCTCTCATACAAGGTGACTTATCAATATATTCGGTTCTCTTTACTCTGATTGGAAAATGCTAATTAGCATTAAAGTAGACATCATGCAAGACTACAAATCCCCGCAATCTCCTGCACGTCACCTCTAGTTGACACCTGACACACAGGTATTGTGTCAATGTGAAACTTGCACAAGACGGTTCACAGAATTGTCAATTTAAAGAAATGTAGCCAATTTATTCGTTACTACATTTAGCTAACATTAGATTGTCTCTTTTTAGATTCAGCAGTCTCGTCCAGATCATGGCATTTGTAGTTCTTTATGATAGCCACATTAGCATTTCATTTTGGCAGGGGTAAATACAGGCGAATATATTGGTGGTAAGTCACCTTGTCCTAGAGAGATTTTCAGTTATCAAAACGTCAATGTTAAGTATTTCTAAATGGCATTATGGGAAAAATGAATGGTGGAAAAACAATTGGAACCATTTTGACTCATGCAGGGGCTCCCGAGTGGCGCAGCGTTCTAAGGCACTGCATCTCAGTGCTAGAGGCGTCACTACCGGCCGTGATTGGGAGTCCCATAGGGCGGCGGACAATTGGCCCAGCGTCGTCTGGGTTAGGCCATCATTGTAAATAAGAATTTGTTCTTAACTGACATTTAAGGGTCAATAAAAATACAGTGCTTCTCTATTAGGGCGGAGACATGTGCATCATTAAATACACATTTCTGGTTCCAGCCAATTGGAAAGGAAAATTTGTGGGTGCACTGTACCCCTAAATTGATGTTGCTAAAATTATATAGTTACTCCATTCTAAATAAAGTCATTCAAAATACTTCACCAGAGAGCATGACTTAGCCAGAGTATCGGTTAGCTTCTTTTTTTTAAAGTGCTGTGTAGGGCTATGGCTATTTGGGCTGCAAGCGTGGTAGAACTAGATGATTATTAAGTTGCGGCTGTCAGTGAATAGCTAAAATATGTGTAAAGATAATGTGTCTAGAGTATAATGTAAAATATTGAGACAAGGAAAGGGCTGTGTGGTGACGATATGGGCGTCTCTCCAGAATGCATGCGCTCAGCTGTCTCCCGCCAATTCTTGCACATTGTGTGAATTGTTGGCCATTTGTTTATTTTGATCAATTCCCCGTTACGCATTTAACCAGTGAGCCTAGTAAATGTACCGTTAATCCCCGTCATTTGGTTACATACATTTTTGTTAACGCATGTATGTCATTTACTTTTCACAACCTGCTACACTTGTGAGAAAGTTTAGTAAACATTTTGTCTTTTGTTTTGAGTGCTCCATGTGAGCAATGAGCATGTCTGGTTTTTCTGTCCTGATGATGTTGAGGGAGTATGCGCCTGAGCACACACAGAAGTAGGCCTACCCGGCCTGCTACCCACAAATGTAGCCAAGTGCTCAGTTGGGGATGTCTGATTGTCTTAACTCACCACTAATAAGCTGCGCTTCTGTAAATCTGTTTATCATGATCTGATATATCCAGTGGAAACATTAAAAAAAGTCCGTCTGTCACGAGCTCTGGAAATTTGAGGGCCCGGAATAGGCTAGTTGATACATTGTTAAACTTCACTAGTGATGGCTCAAATCAAGGCGGAGTAGAGATTAATGCGATTGAAAGAACCTGCATTTTCATCAGGATGTCTTACTGTTTTTGTCGGCTTTAGGACTATGTATTTTACTTAGTTGACGATGAAAGTTATAGCCTACAGGCCAATGCAGCAGTAGACCTATCTGAATTCCATGCACTAATTTATTTACCTGTCAATGGATCACGGTATATATGACAAGGGGCTAATGCCCTTACATTAGCTAAATTGTAACTTTTAAATTATAATTTTAATTCTGATTTTGGATTAACCACGTGATTTATTTAGTAAGCAGCATCTTTTTGGTAGAGCGCGCATGGCTCGCCTTGTTCCCTCCAACAGTCAAACAAATGCTGAGATTTATATTTGTTTTAATGAACGTAAAGTAGTATCGGTGAACATTCCGGAATCGGACAATATTAGCTAAAAATGCCAACATCGGTATCTGCCGGTGTCGAGTTTAACGCGATGTGCAAAACAGATATAACGTAAGTGCATGTGACGCCACGTAACATTATGCACTATACTTGCAACACAGCATTCCTAAACTAGCCCACCATGTCTGCTGTGTGGATCGATCAGTCGAGCAGTCATTTGAAAGAGTACCAACATTTCAGCGAGAATAGAGTAATGGTGTCACTGTTATTAGCTCCACGACATGCATGCTATGGAACGCCGTTTGGGTCTTTGCGTGTCAAAAAGTTACAGTAGCACTGTCAAAGCTGTACAAAAGTCTGCAAACACCGGCCACGAACGATGTGTTTACAACACCGCGTTGGTAATAAAGCATAATTTGTTCAAACGCAACTTCTGGGGTAGCTAGCTTTAGCTTGGTAACGTTACCTAGCTAGCACCAATACAACTAGCCTGAAAACAATGACCAGTAGAAACTGCAGTCATTTTCATTATTCTTAGCAATGATTTAGGAATCCTTGTGAGTAAGTAGCTTGGTTGCCACTTGTTGTTCGCCTATTGAAATTGAACTTCAGTACATGAATTTAAAAGCTAGCCAACTACTTAACCCTGTTGCCCAAAGCTAACGTTATAAGCAGCCAGCTAATGAGGCTCGACCTGACCCTGTTGTGTTGTGAAGCTAGCCACAATAAGGATTAGGCACAATAGTGGAATTTGCGGGTTGCCTTCAAAATAAAAGTATGCCATTGACAGTGGTGCAAGTGAATAAAAATAGTATTGTCGTACTTTTATTTTGAAGGCGAACTGCAAAATCCACTATTGTGCCTAAATCTTTTCACCTCTCAACAGGAGCAGCAGGTAAATTGTAATTACTTCGCTACTATGGCCTATTTATTGCCTTACCACCTCACGCCATTTGCACACACAGTATATAGACTTTTCTGTGTTGACTGTACGTTTGTTCCATGTGTAACTCCATGTGTAACGCTTTGCTTTATCTTGACCAGGTCACAGTTGTAAATGAGAACTTGTTCTCAACTGGCCTACCTAGTTAAATGAAGGTGAAATACATTTTTTACAAAGGTAGCTTAGTGGTTAGAACGTTGAGCCAGTAACAGAAAGGTTACTAGATCGAATCCCCGAGCTGACATGGTAAATATCTGTCGTTCTGCCCCATTTAACCCACTGTTCCTAGGCAGTCATTATAAATAAGAATGTGCTCTTAACTGACTTGCCTAGTTAAATAAAAAAACATCTGATTTACTTAACAAAAGGCACATCTCAATAGGTGGTCCAGCTTTCCTCATGACATGGCACAAGTGGCAGGGTGGGCTTTCGTCTTTTTGTTCTCTATTGCTCCACAAGCAAGGGGGGAGGCCGATGACATTACAAATTCCTATCAGACCGACTCATTCAATGCCCTACTGCCCTACTCAACATATATATATATATATATATATATCTACCCTTTAGTAGTGGGTACTTTACTGTATTTATACTTGGAATATTTATTTAACAGGAAAAGTTCAAAAATCACTGGAAGACATTTTACCAGCCTTTAAGGCCCCTGTTCAGTGTTTTCCATTAGCACCGGCCGTTAGCTAATCAGCCGGTTAGACACATTTTCAAGTCTACTTGTTCCTCTTCATTAACAAGGCTACTTGTCATTTTAAAACTTTCAATTCACTAGTCCGTCAAGCCCTGTCCCGCTAGAATGAACAATATGGATCTTCTAGCGATCTATTGATAGGATAGGCGCCTGTGAGTCAAAGCGAGCGATGACGGGTAAACGCAGTCTGCTGTCTGTCCCGCCTGCCATAACAATTTGTGTGCGCTGTGGTTGGTTGCATTCAAATGTCTTTACACGGAGAAGGCATGATGCTCGTGGATTTACATGTCCCATGTAATGTAAGTGGTAAAGATGAGTTGAATCCACTGTGTAATTGTTTTCTTGCATATTAATTTATTTTTGTTCACGTAGCCAGCCACGCAGCGTCATGGCGCATAGGCTATTTAGCCTAGTGTGCTTTGGTTGACAGTTTATAAAAGATGTCAAACTGACTGACTGAATGAAGTCGATCTATATCCCTTTGCCATTCATAAGTCATGCAAAGTGGTTATATGTACATGGTATTGCATCGGGACAAGTAAAACAAAATATTTCCTAGGTTTCCTTTCGTAGGATGTCAGGGCTTGCCAGACTGAAGGACTGTTGTCAGTAGGTGTATACTATCAAATCGCATCAGTTCATTTGGCTCCCTAATTTGCATAGGCTACTGGTAGGCCAATGCTTTTTGTTGATTAATTGCAGAAACTGTAAATGATAACATCAGATGGTGAATCATCACTGCAGCAATAGGTAGTGGGGAGGAGCCTCATTCTGGTCCAAATATGATTAAGACCCTCATGGAATCCAACAATATTCAGAAATGTATTGACTCAAATCATCAAAGATGATTGTCTACTGCTATGGCAAAAACAAAATGCTCACCCCTTTGGGTCCCCAGGACCAGGATTATAAAACACTGAGTTTACGTTAATGTGGGGTATTTACTTAATTTAAATGAAATTTTATAAAAAAACTAATTAAGGTTGGTGTGGCAATTTATATCTTGCAGTAAAACCGTTAATAACTTTAATCTCAAGATGCTGAATGTTCTCCTAGAAAATAGTCCTGATCATTTAGATAAACTAACAAACTGAATTCATACATTTTCTGTCATTTTAAAGTCTTTCTACACAAACACATTTTTCCAATCTGGGAGGTAAACTTGATAGTTTAATTTGACATGGAATCAAGGCATTAGAATCCGTGTTTCCAGAGGCTACCAAACTGGAGCTCCTTAGAGGCACCTGGCTGGCTAAAACACTGCCTATTTATCCTGACCAGCCTGTTTTTAGTCTATGTGAGAGAGAGCATATAGTGTTTGTCTCATTGTTGTGTATCACAAGTATGTGATTTCCTAACACATTTGTCTTCCCCTCTTCAGTCGGGCCAGGGAGGCCCCCAGCCCCAGTCCATGTACCACTCTGGGCCCCTGCCAGCACCCACACCCCCTAACATGCCCCCTGGCCACAGCTCTCCCCAGGCCTCTTACCCCATGCAGGGCTACAGCCTGCCCACCCACCAGCCCATGGCCCAACACTACCCCGGCCTGGGACAGCTCACACAGGTAAAACACCAGACTACTCTGGACCCACAGCCCACATACATTCAACTCGCCAGAGGAGAGAGTAACAGATCTAAGCAAACAATGATACAACAACAGATGTAGCACAAGTCAAAGTATTTTTGTTTCAATTACGTAAGGCTGATACAAGCTTCACGCCGTTGATCTACGTGTGTGGGTGGAGTCAGATGTTTTTGGGAGCAGTGGACAACAGTTAGTAATGGGATTTCCTCACCAGTCCGTGTTTCCTAGACTCCCATTTGCGGTGAAGTTACGTTAGTCTTCCCTTGATAGTATATTATAGTTGTTATACTTGCCAGTGTAACCTACATCTCAATTTGATATGCTGCTTTAAAGTTCAAGACTAGTGAGACTTGTTCCCATATCAGCAAAAAATAGTGGTATATCAGGTAAGGCACATGGCTACTAGCGGTTTTTACTGTTTCAAAATAGTCTGGAATCAGTTATTACTTCAACAAAATATCTTTGTGTGGATTCTAATAAGGCAACGGTTTTTTTAAACAGTCACTGAGATTGTTGGTTATCAATGCAAAATGCTACTTTGCGTAGCCTATGTAGATCAGACCAAGCAACGGCTTCATTGCCTGCATAACTTTAAGCCAGAGCCCAACCCATGCCTGCGACGTTCAGGCCCTACCTAGGCCCGATTGCTTCTGCCAAATTTAAAGCCCCGGCCCTGCCCGAAATAACCTCCTCCATTAGTAAATCCATTAGCTGCTCCTGTCACTCGCTCCCTGCGCACAGCGGCTCTAAGTCTGGGTATCAATAACTATGGCTCAGCTGGGGCTGCTCTGCTCAATGACGAGACAGGAGAGCTACTTTTTTTACTTTTGGTCACTCCTGTCTTATATTTGATGTTGAAGCACTTCTGACACCACGTCATGATTAGTCAAGCCTGTCGGGTTCGGTTAGCAGAGCTTTTAACACTGCCCCCACATGGTCAGATTTGGCGCTCCAAAAAGTCGCCAGCAACGAAGGTAGGACGGCGTTCTACAAGGAACCACCCATTTTGGCGGAAAACATTCACGTACTGCGTTGCGCTCTGAATCTTTCAAGCGCCGTAGTCTGTAGATCACTAGTCTTGAATGTAAATGTTTTTTAAGAAAGGGATGACACCATCTCGCTCCCTCTTTCTCCAGGCCCATGTTGCCCAAGGTATGTCTGGCCCCCACCACCAAGGAGGCCACGGCCCGCCCCAGATGATGCTGCACTACGCCCCGCCCCCACAGCAAGGCCCAGGCTCCGCCCAGCAGCACGGCCCTCCCCCCCAGCAGGGGGCGCACCAACACTACTACATCCAACACCCACAGGGTAAGTAACTTCAAGTCATGGAGCTACATCTCCAATAGAAATTAGCTTCACATTTACAGATTGCCAGTGACTGCTGTTCTGTGTTCTAGCTGTACAGGTGCAGGCTCACCCCACCCAGCAGCTCTCCTTCCACCCCCCTGGAAACTGACACCCCTACCTACACCTTGAGGACCACAGAAGAAGCAGGACACAGGATGGAAGAGGGGAGGGGAAGCTGAGGCCCCCAGTCTTTGACTGACCCAATCAAGTTGTTCTCTGATCGGCTAAACTGGTCTGAGAACTGAAGCCCCCTTCTGGAACCACCGCCGCCACTCTCCTCTCGCCCACAAAATAAGCAACTTGTTTTTTACCCAGAGTCCTTTTAGTTAGAGAGCCCATCAAAGGCTCCCTTTCTGCTACTCTGTTTGGGACGGAGAAAAAAATTGACTTATTTTGTTTTTATGAAAGACAGTCGTCCTCGCTAGCTGGATCCATTTAAGTTGAGAGGATTGACATGGTGAAAGCATCGTCTCATAGTAGACTGAAGAGACTTATAGGAGTTATCAATGAGACTTTCTCCCTTTTAACCTGACCTACTTCCTCCCCATCTCCTTTTACAGGTAACCATTAATAAATAATGAAACTATTAAAATACAAAAAAATTGAAAAATCATACAAAAATAAAGTTTTAAACTCAACCTCATGCCGCTAGAACTCTTTTCTGTGCAAGAGCGAAGGTGAAATGATTGAAAAATAATCTTGTTCATTTAGATTTATTTAAAGGTATATGACAAGCATGTGAATTTCACCATAAACTGAGGCCATCACCCAATAACATATTTTTTATAAGCCCTATTTGCACAGAATTAGTATAAAAAGTCTAACTTACAGCATGTCAGTTTTTCCAGAGGACGATTCATTTTTACCTCATTCAAAATTTAGCATTATGACTGGAGGCTTTTCTAGGTATGAAGATATTTCACATCTTGGAACAGCCTAATATTGACCTAATGGCCTTCAGTTCGGAGAAAGTCAAAATAATGCATAAAAATCATGAACTAACCTATGCAAACTTTTAATTACCGGACGTGTATGGCACTAGGAAAGTTGTGACAAAACAGAATTTAACATTAAGCTACATGCATAGCACTGTTTTAAGCATCAATTTGTTCCCAAACCAGGTGCAGCACCTGTTAAACTAATATCCCTCAACACAGGGATGACGATTCACACTCAGAGGACCCAACCTTAGGGATGTGATTTGTGCTCATGCACATTACACTGAGTTTATCCTGTCAGAATAGGGCTATAGATTATGGCAGAGCATTTCTTATATAGTGACAAAAAGAACTTCAACTATAAAAACAGATTTGAATGTAGTTAACATGACTCCACAGTAAAAAAATATATATAAATACATTTAAGAGAAAATGGGTAAACTAGAACGAACATTCTCAGGAGTCGTCAGCAAATCCATACATTGAAAAAGATGATGCCGTCGGCATGTCAACATGGGATCAAATCCGGCCTACTGCCCTTCAACACCACCTTTCTTTCCCCACTGTCATCCTCTCTTTAATAGGAAAGAGCTTAAAGAAAAATCATTATGGTTATAGCTGGTAGCTCACACAAGCAGCTGGGGCACCAAGAGGTGTTTTTCAAAGGCATTTGTCCTACACCACACAAGCCATACAATACATTTTACAACATGTCCTCCCTTATTACCACAGTTTGGAGAGAGACGCCTGGTGGATGATATTAAGGTATTTTGAAAAGTTTCAGCAGCCACAGCAGTGAGTTGCACAGTGCTCTTGTCCATATTGCAGAAGCCCTATGTAGCTGTGTAGTCTTCCCTTTGACTGATACTTGGTTGCACTCAAATCCAGCTGTCAAGCGACTCATCAATTACCTCCCCGTCGGAATCAGCTACATGATGGGGAGGCTTCACATATCTGAGAAGAAAAAAAAAAGTTAGCTTTACATACCAAATAAAGTTGGTACTGAGTTTCAGAATGGTATCACCCACCTGCTTGGTTATTAGATGGTCTAGCAGTTAAATGGTAGTGTTTTTGCAACATGAAATCTTATTCAAATCGGTTCATATACACCACCAGGAATGAGACTTTGTTGTACATTTTCTGACAATAGAGCACTTAGATGTAAGGCAATTGTATAGCAATATAGAGTGGGAAAGCGGCCTTGCGTTTAACAATTAAGTCACTGCAGTAAATAAAACATCTGTCCTGTCCAGGACCAGTCTATGCAGACCGTGCACCACAGCCAATCAGAAGGCCTATATGCAAATCAGTTTTCCACACTGGCCTGCCATCATTCACTTTAAACTGGACTGTGATTACAGGCCGTAGCAAGTGTGCCTTTAGATCATTAGAACGCATTTCCCAAAAGCCACCTGACTGGATTTCTGCAAATGTGTAAATACCACGGGAGTCCTCCTACATTTGCGAACTTCATAGCCCTATTGATGAAACCATGAAAAGGTAGGCTCGCTCGCTCCCTCAGTTGCCTATGCACATCAACAACTAATGATAGCCAGAGCTAAATCTAACGAGAGAACATTTATATAAACCCTCAAACTTTTTCAGCTAGTTCGGCATCAGAATCGTACTGATAAATGGGGAATAGTAAGTAGCCTGCTTGTCCCAACCCACGTTTTGACAACTGAATGGGACTTTTATAAAATGTCCACTTATGTACATAGGATGCATATAGCATTAACATTAAAAGATGATAAATATGTGTCCAGCCTTTGCTGCTAAGCATAATACGCTGCGACCCTAATGAAAAGGTTTTTAACTCCAAATATGGTTTTGTTTGTCACTGCATGGATCACCGGTTGGATGCAGCATTGCTGTATGGTGCACTCAATGTATTGTCGTTGAGTATACTCGATTTTCCTACACATTTGTTAATTTGACTGATAATCAAACAAGATTGTCCACTTCCTCGTTTTCGCACAGCGGTCTCATGTTTGTGCAGAGCCATTCAAATTTTAGTGGTCGCATACACATATTTAGCAGATGTTATTGCGGGTGTGGCGAAATGCTTGTATCATTGCAAATAGGGCATTATTTGGTCGATTTCTTCTTAAACTAAATCTGAAAGGGTTTTAAGGATATTTTTTTTTAAATGTAATTTTATGAACCCAACCCCTATCTGTTGCTTTACCTCCACAGACGTCACGAAGCACTTCCAGGCTGCAACAAAGGGACAAGTGGGAACGGCTTAAAAACAGTAAAATGGCTGAATTGAGAAGTGATGAAAGAAAATGAATAGGATTAAAATGTAGTTTTGTGTTTGTTAAATTTTATTACCATGACTACAAGTAGCACTGAAATTATGCTCCCGTAACATGTATTGTGACAAAAGGATAAATGCTGTGGGCCATGAAAATGTAATAAAATAACATGTGAATACTGTGTCACACATGAGCATAAGGTAACATTACGTATGACATGTGAATACTACATGTATCACATATAGGAGCATAAGTATTATACATACTGTATAAGATCAAATGTCACGTGAAAATTGTATTTTTCAACATACAAGTGACGTGTGGATGCATTTATTGCAGGTTTTGTTTTTGGTTAATCATTGTTAAGCTTTCAATACCGAAGCCAGACTGCAGCATTTTAGTAGCCTCCACTTTCCATCCACTGCGCGCTGTAAACGGGACACACGAAAGCAGCGCAATTGAAGTTGAATTCACTAATGCGAGCACATCACGCTGTAATTTCATTAAGTAAATGACTCAATTGTTGATTCATTTATACATGCCTGTGAGACCTTTTCGGCCCGCGGGCCTTGTGTGCTAGCCGATTAGTCACATTATGGCTGACGTGATCATTGCCCTTGCTAGTTTGATTGTATTAACATTCCAAGCCTTAGTTACAGTCGTCCGTTTTCATTCCAAATATTTAGTAATTGAAGATGAAACAGTGCACCCCAAATGGGTGGAGGCAGCAAACAATGTATCAGGCCAGCTGTGATTTTACAACCTGACAGCAATATTTTTTGGACTACCAAGAAATGGATTGGTGAATTATATTAATAATGTATTTATTATAAATCCCCATTAGCTACTCTTCCTGGGGAACAGCAACATTAAGGCAGTATTACCTTTTTGTAAACATTAATACAGATTCCACAACATATTGTGTGCCCTCAGGCCCCTACTCTTAATATACCACAAAATCCATGTGTATAGTGTGTATGTTATCGTGTGTTTGTATGCATGTGTCTGTGCCTATGTTTGTGTTGCTTCACAATCCCCACTGTTCCATAAGGTGTATTTTTAAATCAAATTTTACTGCTTGCTTGAGTTACTTGATGTGGAATAGTTGTCATGGCTCTATGCAGTACTGTACGCCTCCCATATTCTGTTCTGGACTTGGGGACTGTGAAGGGACCTCTGGTGGCATGTCTTGTAGGGTATGCATGGGTGTCCGAGCTGTGTGGCAGTAGTTCAAACAGACAGCTCGGTGTGTTCAACATGTCAATACCTCTCACAAATAAAAGTAGTGATGAAGTCGATCTCTCCACTTTGAGCCAGGAGAGATTGACATATATATATAATTAATGTTAGCTCTCTGTACACATCCAAGGGCCAGCCGTGCTGCCCTGTTCTGAGCCAATTGTAATTTTCCTCAGGCCCTCTGTGGTACCTGACCACATGACTGAACAGTAGTCCAGGTGCGACAAAACTAGGGCCTGAAGGACCTGCCTCGTTTGATAGTTCTGTTAAGAATGCAGAGCAACGCTTTATTATGGACGGAGTTCTCCCCATCCTAGCTACTGTTGTATCAATATGTTTTGACCATGACAGTTTACAATCCAGGGCTACCAGATTACCACAGTCATTACAAGGTTTAGTGAATGATTTGTCCCAAATACAATACTTTTTGAAATATTTAGGACTAACTTCTCCTTGCCACCATTCTGAAACTAACTGCAGCTCTTTGTTAAGTGTTGCAGTCATTTCAGTCGCTGTGGTAGCTGATGTGTTGAGTCAACCGCATACATATACACACTGACTTTAATCAAAGTGGCATGCTGTTAGTAAAGATTGAAAAAAAAAAAGGGGGCCTAGACAGCTGCCCTGGGGAATTCCTGATTCTACTTGGATTTTGTTGGAGAGGCTTCCATTAAATTAAAGAGCACCATCTGTGTTCTGTTAGACAGGTAACTCTTTATCCACAATATAGCTGGGTGTGTAAAGCCATAACACATGTTTTTCCAGCAACAGACTGATCGATAAATGTCAAAAGCCACACTGAAGTCCAACAAAACAGCCCCCCAATCTTTTTATCATCAATTTCTCTCAGCTAATCAATGCTATGCTTGTTGAATGTCCTTCCCGATAAGTGTGCTGAAAGTCTGGTGTCAATTTGTTTACTGTGAAAAAGCATTGTATCTGGTCAAACACCATTTTTCCCAAAAGTTTACAAAAGGGTTGGTAACAAGCTGATTGGTCGTCTATTTGAGCCAGTAAAGGGGGCTTTACTATCCTTAGGTAGGGGAAAAACGTTTGCTTCCCTCCAGGCCTGAGGGCACACACTTTCTAGCAGGCTTAAATTGAAAAAATGGCAATAGGAGTGGCAATAATATCCGCTATTATCCTCAGCAATTTTCCATCCAAGTTGTCAGATCCCAGTGGCTTGTCATTGTTGATAGACAACAAGAATAGATGGATGCATTGAACTGCATCCATTTATTCTGCCAATAACACCTTACTGTATGTAATGGAATTTTGAGTTAAATATAACCTATTTTTAAAACCTCTTTTCAAAAGTTTGTTTTGAAGCGCACACTGGGAATCTGATATTTTTTACTGATATGATTGTCTGCTTTTTTCATATCTGCAAAGTAGTTAAAAACGTTGTCAGTTCCACTTTAATAATATCAGGGATGTGATCAGGACAACATACAGTAATGGCTATGGGAGGATAGGTCAGTTTCCATCAAATATAAGTTGTGGTAAGGTTGTGTCCCAAACGGCATCCTAATTCCTTTATAGTGAACTACTTTTAACCAGGGTCCATAGGGCTCTCATCAAAAGTAGTGCACTATATTAGGGAATAAGGTGTCATTGGAACATAACACTTAGGAGTATGTGACGCCACACAGGTGTGGAAGTGGGGCGTTACTACTTCATAGGAAAAGAGGCATTGGAAAGAATATGGTGTAATTGCAGACCACAACTCGGGGTGTTTCTTGATGTGGGTGTTCCCTGATATCAGGAAATGCCAATTGATAACTGCCCTTGGTCAGTTCCGGTGTTATGAAACTGATGGTTTCTGGACACAGGTTTGTTTACATAGCAGGTTAGGGTTAATTAATGTGGCAAGTTAGGAGGCTGAGGTTAAGGTTAGGGAAAGGGTTAGATTTAGCTACGGGGGGGGGGGGGGGGGGGGGTTCGCCTTTGCACCAGATGAAAGTTGATTGCATTTGTTTTGGAACCGGGCTGCCTCCCGGCATGAGCCAGGTGCCCCGTTCAAGTCCCAAAGCGTAGTTGGCTCAAAACAAATTGACGTAGGAGCATTTGAAGTAATGAGTAGGATTCTGTGTTTTCACATGCAAAAGCGATTGCTTTTGAGCTTTATCAGGAAAGTACGGGAATGCAGATGCCTTGAGCAGTCTTCCGCTGTGATACACACCCACCATAACAGCTCAAGAGGACAGAGTGCTGATGTGCGTGGACACGGCACTCGTGACCGCAGAGCAAGGGAGATCCTGGACAAGTAAAGACACAGTACTGTCTAGAGATAGAGAATATGTAGTAAGGGGATGGCCACAACAAACAGAAGGGACTGAATTCACACCATACAGTGTCAGGGAAACAGTGTTGATGGTTGTGTTATGTGGGGAGCACTAGTGATTATTCCACAGCCAGCACGCCAGGCTAACCTACAGCAGGGGGTCTCGCGTATAAAGCCTTGGCTAGGAGTTATTTATGGTGGCCAAAACTAGACCAGGAGATAGACAATCTCGTCAAGACATGTAACATGTGTCAGGAACACAGAAAGGCACCAGCAGCTCCACTCCACCCATGGAAGTTTCCAGAGAAACCTTGGAGAAGATTGCACATAAATTACACAGGGCCATTCATGGGGGAAATGTTCCTGATAATAATTGATGCCTATTCAAAAGGGATGGATGTGTATCAGGTTAGTTCTGCTTCATCCAACCCCTACTATAGATGGCCTACGACAGAAAAAGAACCATGACAAACATACCAAGGGCTTAAATTTGAGGGGGACCCTGTCTATCAGACATTTCAGTTGTGGGAAATTGGATTCCTGGATTCATAGACTCAGCTACTTGTCCTGTTTCCGACAAGGTAAGGTGGTTTGCAGACATGTCGATCAGATTCTTGCCAGACGGGATGTAACAACAAGTGAGTTACCAGTTGTGACGGCAGAGGACAGGCTGTTCTCTAGCTATCCAAGTGCTTCTGTGGTGCACATTCCACAGACAGAGACCGTAACAGAGGAAACAGTTCACCAAGAGGAGAATCTCGTTTCAGAGTCAAATACTGAACACTACCCCTAGTATACGTCATCCACAGAGGCACGCAAAGCTTCCAAGCTGCTTAAAAGACTGAACTCTGAACAAGAAAATAAAAAAATAGCTGCGATAAATTGTTTTTAAAAGATTCACAGTAAAAGAGACTCAAGAGTTAAATACTTAGTTACCCAAGCATGTGAAAATAAAAGTAAACTTGTGAAATTTCATGTTTAAAATGACTGACTTGTTTAGACCAGTAGAGTACATAAGATTAAAATAATTGTTTCCGTTAAAATAACCATTTCAGATTAGATTTAAAATCTTAAGTGGGAAGGAATGTGGTATTAACATCATTACACATAACCAGACGGTGTAGCACTTGGGTACCTATTGGTATCATTATTAGAGTATTGGAATGCGCCACAATACATACATTGAGTGCAGCTGCGACTACCTGCCTGTTACACCATTCTCCGGGTTGGTAATAAAGTAATCCCTTCATAAAGGGCTACTAGCTTACTCCTCTCCCAAGGCATAAAGAGTTGGGAGAGGGGTTGTCAAAAAAAAGCAGGGATTCCTGATTAACCAGGAAAGATCACATCCCAGAAAAGTTATATTCTATTCAATGTACCAATGTGGGCCATACCTTTAGTATTGACATAGTCGTTGCCTTCTTCATCACTGTCATCACTCTTTTCCACGTCGATATTCATGTTGCCCTCCTCGTCACTGTTTCCTGTGAACACAAACACAGGATTGAGGTATATGCACAGTGCATTCAGAAAGGATCCAGGGCCCTTCCCTTGTTCCACATTTTGTTACCTTAGTCTTATTCCAAAAATGGATTAAATAAATACATTCCTCAATCTAAACACAATACCCCATAATGAAAAAGCGAAAACAGGTTTGTAGAAATGTTTGCAAATTTATAAAACAATAAACAGAAATACCTTATTTACGTAAGTACAGACCCTTTGCTAATAGACTTGAAATTGAGTTCAGGTGCATCCTGTTTCCATTGACCATCCTTGAGATGTTTCTACAACTTGATTGGAGTCCACTGGTGGTACATTCAATTGATTGGCCATGATTTGGAAAGGCACACATCTGTCTATATAAAGGTCCCACAGTTGACAGTGCATGTCAGAGCAAAAACTAAGCTATGAGGTTGAAGGAATTGTCAGTAGAGCTCCGAGACAGGATTGTGTCGAGGCACAGATCTAGGGAAGGGTACCAAAAAAATTCTGCAGCATTGAAGGTCCCCAAGAACACAGTGACCTCCACAATTCTTAAATGGAAGAAGTTTAGAACCACCAAGACTCTTCCTAGAGCTGGCTGCCCGGCCAAACTGAGCAATTGGGGAGAAGGATCTTGGTCACGGAGGTGACCTAGAACCCGATGGTCACTCTGACAGGATTCCTCTGTGGAGATTGGAAAATCAGATCCCGAACTTCAACAAGATCTAACATCTCTGGAGAACTGAAAATTGCTGTGCAGCGACACTCCCCATCCAGCCTGACAGAACTTGAGAGGATCTGCAGTGAAGCATGGGAGAAACTCCCCAAATACAGGTGTGCCAAGCTTGTAGCATCATATCCAAGAAGACTCGAGGCTGTAATCGCTGCCAAAGGCGCTTCAACAAAGTACTGAGTAAAGGGATTTTACAAAAGTATTAGGTTTTTATAATTTAGCAAAAAATCCTAAAACCTGTTTTTGCTTTGTCATTATGGAGTATTGTGTGTAGATTGATGAGGAAAAAACACAATTTAATCAATTTTAGAATGCTGTAACGTAACATGTGGAAAAAGTCAAGGGGTCTAAATACTTTCCGAAGGCACTGTATTGTCATGCATTTCACTTCAACTGAATATTTTTTTAATTTTTATATATTGTAATATCCATGTGTTTAAGTGTTATTTGGTTATCAATAAAAAAAAGAAAAAGCATTCAACCACAAGATGTCACAAAAGCCCGATTCGCAAGGGACTAGTATTACTGGTTATTATTGGTTATGTAATTATTTCCCCAGAATTTCAGTGTCTCCATTGGACAATTCGGACTGGATTAGTTTTACCAAACTGCCCCTGTAATTCTTTTTCCCCCCTCATTCAAAGTTGACCATTATGACGGTAGTCTGAAGGCTCTGCTAGACATGAAGATATTTCACATCTAGGGATAGTTTAATACGGACCTAATGGCCTTCAGTTTGGAGAAAGTCTAAATATTAATGCATATCAATAAGAACCATAAACTGTAACCTATGCAGACATTACCTGACATAGTTGCCAATTTATCAATTCATTGGCACAATACTGTCCATGTTATCTTTTAAAAAGAGAAGTATGGCACTAGGAAGGTTGATATGTGACAAAACAGATCCTTCACCCCGTGGGCTACGTGCATAGCACTTTGTTGTAAGCATGAACTTGTTCCCGTGTTCTTACCCAAACTAGGTGCAGCACCTGTTAAAACGCTAATGTCGCTCAAAACACAGGGATGACGATCCAGGTTAGTAATAAAGTAATCCGTTTATAAAGAGCTCACTCCTTCCAAGGCATAAAGAGTTCCATGGGTCATTAAAACTGTCCAAAAAAAGCAGGGATTCCCGATTTAAATCAGGAACATCCCTAAAAAGTTGGATTCTATTCAATGTGCCAATGTGGGCCATACCTTTAGTATTGACATAGTCGTTGCTGCCTTCATCACTGTCGTCACTCTTTCCCACGTCGACATTCATATTGCCCTCCTCGTCACTGTTTTCTGTGAGAACACAAACAGGATTGAGGTATAGAGTGCATTCGAAATTGCATTCAGACCTTCACTTTTTCCACATTTTGTTACGTTACAGCCTTATTCTAACATGGATGAAATAGTCCCCCCCCCCCTCATCAATCGACACACATATCCCATAATGACAGAGCAGAAACTGGTTATTAGAACATTTTGCAAATGTATTAAAAACAAAACATTTAAATATCACATTGACGCAAGTATTCAGACCCAGTACTTTGTTGAAGCACCTTTGGCAGCGATTACTCCTCTCAAGCTCTGTCAGGTTGGATGGGGAGCGTCGCTGCACAGCTATTTTCAGGTCTCTCTCCAGAGATGTTTGATCGGGTTCAGGTCCAGGCTCTGGCTAGGCCACTCAAGGACATTGAGACTTGTCCTGAAGCCACTCCTGTGTTGTCTTGGCTGTGTGCTTTGGGTCGTTGTCCTATTGGAAGGTGAACCTTCACCCCAGTCTGAGGTCCTGAGTGCTCTGGAGCAGGTTTTCCTCAAGGATCTCTCTGTACTTTGCTCCGTTCATCTTTCCCTCAATCCTGACTAATCTCCCAGTCCCTGCCACTGAAAGACATCCCCACAGCATGATGCTGCCACCACCATGCTTCACCGTAGGGATGGTATTGCCCAAGTGATGAGCGCTGCCTGGTTTCCTCCAGACGTGACCCTTGGCATTCAGGCTAAATAATTCAATCTTGGTTTTATCAGACCAGAGTAACTTGTCTCTCGGTCTGAGAGTCCTTTACGTGCTTTTGGCAAACTCCAAGCTGCCTGTCAAGTGCCTTTTACTGAGGAGAGGCTTCCGTCTGGACACTCCACCATAAAAGCCTGATTGGTGGAGTGCAGAGATGGTTGTCCTTCTGGAAGGTTCTCCCATCTCTACAGAGGAACTCTAGAGTTCTGTCAGTGTGACCATCAGGTTCTTGGTCACCTCCTTGACCAAGCCCCTTTTCTCCCGATTGCTCAGTTTGGCTGGACGGACAGCTCTAGGAAGAGTCTTGGGGGTTCTAAATTCCTTCCATTTAAGAATGATGGAAGCCACTGTGTTCTTGGGGACCTTCAATGCTACAGAATTTCTCTGGTACCCTTCCCCAGATCTGTGCCTCGACACAATCCTGTCTCGGAGCTCTACGTACAATTCCTTCGACCTCATGGCTTGGTTTTTACTCTGACACGCACTATCAACTGTGGGACCTTATATAGACAGGTGTGTGCCTTTCCAAACAATCAATGGAATTTACCACAGGTGGACTCCAATGAAGTTGAAGAAACATCTCAAGGATGATCAATGCAAACATGATCCACCTGAGCTTAATTTCAAGTCTCATAGCAAGGGTATAAATACTTATGTAAATAAGGTATGTTTATTTATTTGCAAAAATTTCTAAAAACCTGGGTTCGCTTTAAGCATCAATTTGAACACACCCAAACTGGGTGCAGCACCTGTTAAACTCTCTCTTATCGCTCGAAAACACAGGGATGACAATCCGGGTTAGTAATCAGTTTTAAAGAGCTCACTCCTTCCAAGGCATAAAGAGTTCCATGGTTTATTACAACTGTCAAAAAAGCAGTGATTCCCGATTTAAATCAGGAACATCCCTGAAAAGTTAGATCCTATTCAATGTGCCAATGTGGGCCATACCTTTAGTATTGACATAGTCGTTGCTGCCGTCATCACTGTCATCACTCTTTCCCACGTCGACATTCATATTGATTTTCATAACCTCGCCACTGTTTCCTGTGAACACACAAAAACACACAGGATTGAGGTATATACTGTATATGTACACTCCAGTCTAAAACCATCGTGATGTTTATACTGATTAACCTAGAAGACGGATTTCTATTGCATCACTCACCCTGCTCTTTGTCCTCGTCTGCTTCCACATTGACATATCATATGAACGCGATGTGAATACTCCAGACAGCATTTTAGTAGTAATATTTCGTGGCCCATCAAGATGCCTTTTCTTGATTTCTACACCTCTGTATAAATGGTCTGCACATGTGCTTCACAAAAACTGGAATGAGGAAATAAATATGCTGCTGCTCGCAACATATCCATTCAAAAGGAGTGCTCTATTCAAGCTGCGTCGCTGAAGCGTTCCAGATTAGGCACTAGAAATGTTAAGGTCATTTGAAGCGTTCACCTTGAATGCAGTTTCCGGAAACATAGCCTTTACATTTCAATCACGCTGTAAAGCTGAACTTCTGCCATAAGGTTTGAATACAGCCCTAAATCAACAAAAACTCAGTCTCCTAATCTACATACTGTCATGAATTGGACTGGTGATTTCAACTGAAATGTTTTATTGTTTATGTATTTTGTAATATCCATGTGTTCAAGTGTCTTTAAAGTCCTTTTCGCACAGGACTAGTATTACTATAGAATGTCATTTATGTGGAAAAAGTATACATTGTCATACTTCAGTGAAAGTAAATAGAAAATTGCTCAAGTAAAAATCACCCAGTAAAATAGTACTTGAGTAAAAGTCTAAAATTATTTGATTTTAACTATACTTAAGTATCAAAAGTAAACGTAATTGCTAAAATATACTTACGTGTAAAAGTAGAAATTCTTCCAAATTCTTTATAATAAGCAAATGTATTTTTACTTTTGCATAGCATGGGCCACACTCCAACATCATTTACAGATGAAGCACGTGTGTTTAGTGAGTCCGCCAGATCAGAGGCAGTCGGGATATTCTCTTGATAAGTGTGTGAATTGGACAATTTTCCTGTCATGTTAGGCATTCAAAATGTAACGAGTACTTTTGGGTGTCAGGGAAAATGTATGGAGTAAAAAGTGCATCATTTTATTTTGGAATGAAGTAAAAGTTGTCAAAAATATAAAATAGTAAAGTACAGATACCCCACAAAAAAACTTAAGTGGTACTTTAAAGTAATTTTACTTAAGTACTTTACACCACTGGTTATGTAACCATTACCCCAGCATGTCCGTTTTTTCCAGTGGACATTTCGGACGTTACCAAACTGCCCCTGTAATTATCCCCCCCCCCCCCTCCCCCCTCCCCCCTCCATTCAAAATTGACCATTATGACAGTAGTCTGAAGGCTCTGCTAGACATGAAGATATTTCACATCTAGGGATAGTTTAATACGGACCTAATGGCCTTCAGTTTGGAGAAAGTCTAAATATTAATGCATATCAATAAGGACCATGAACTGTAACCTATGCAGACATTTAATTACCGGACATATTTGGCAAATTATTAATCCATTGACAATATCATCCACTCCATCTTTCAAAAAGAGAAGTATGGCACTAGGAAAGTTGATATGTGACAAAACAGATCCTTCACCCCGTGGGCTACGTGCATAGCACTTTGTTGTAAGCATGAACTTGTTCCCCTGTTCTTACCCAAACTAGTTGCAGCACCTGTTAAAAACTCTGTAATATCCCTCAAAACACAGAGATGACCTGCGAGTCTGCCAAAAAACAGGACGTTTTTAGGGCTGGGACAATAAACTTCCTGCCAGGTAAAAATGACTGACATGGCAGATTCGGATGGGACTAAAATGACAGATTATTCGCACAGGACTAGTATTACTATAGAACGTCAGCTATGTAATCATTACCACAGAATGTCCGTTTTTCCAGTGGACTATTTGGACGGGATTAGTTACCAAATTACAGATGTGGTGATTTGTGCTCGTAATTATGTGCACATTACCTGAGCTCCCCCATTAAAATGTATCCCGTCCGAATAGGGCTATAGTAATGAGTCATTTTCAGTCATCTCTCCATCCTACGTTAACCTACCTGTGCTTCGGGAGCTTAGACATTGGTTGGAATGACGCAGAGACCCAGTCCCAGGAAGAACTGATGGTAACACCATTCTATAAAGGAGCGAGAGAGATGTTACACAAAACCCAAGAGACTCCAGTACTCTATAGCCACAGACAACAGTCTACACAGTAACAATTGCCACTTTTTTCCCAGGAAGTCCTGGAAATGCAAAGTGTAACATTCACAGTGAGGCACTGACATACAGTATACACAGAGTATAAAAAAAAACATTAAGAGCACTTGTTCCTTCCATGACACAGACTGACCAGGTGAATCCAGGAGAATTCCATGATTCCTTATTGATGTCACTTGTTAAATCCAATTCAAATCAGTGTAGATGAAGGGGAGAGACAGGTTAAAGAAGGATTTTTAAGCCTTGAGCCAACTGAGACATGGATTGTGTATGAGTGCCATTCAGAGGGTGAATGGGAAAGACAAAAGATTTAAGTGCCATTTCGAATGGGGTATGGTAGTAGGTGCCAGGCACACCTGTTTCTGTCAAGAACTGCAATGCTGCTGGGTTTTTCACACTCAACAGTTGTGTGATTCAAGAATGATCACCCACCCAAAGAACATCCAGACAACTTGACACAATCTGTGGGAAGCATTGGAGTCAACATGGGCCAGTATCCTTGTGGAACACTTTCAACACCTTGTAGAGTCCATGCCCCAAAGAATTGAGGCTCTTCTGAAGGAAAAGGGGGGGTTGCAACTCAATATATGGAAGGTCTTCCTAATGTTTGGTATACTCAGTGTAATTTGTTTAAATTAAATTAATACTCACAGGTAGCCTGATCCTTGTTCATAGCTGTCCTCGTTGACATACTCTATAGAACAGAGATAGGAGAGACACACACACACAGCTGTCAATCAGTCATGTCAGAGAATAAAGTGCCTTTGGAAAGTATTCAGACCCCTTGATTTTTTCCACATTTTGTGACATTACAGCCTTATTCTAAAATTGATTAAATATAAGAATATGCTCAGCAATCTACACACAGTACCCCATAAAGACAAAGGGAAAAAACAGGTTTATAGAAATTTTTGCAAATGTATTAAAAAAACAGAAATACCTTATTTGCATAAGTATTCAGTCCCTTTGCTATAAGACTCAAAATTGAGCACAGGTGCATCCTGTTTCCATTGATGTTTCTACATCTTGGAGTCCACCTGTGATAAATTCAATTGATTGGACATGATTTGGAAAGGCTCACACTTGTCTATATAAGGTCCCACAGTTCACAGTGCATGTCAGAGCAAAAACCAAGCCTTGAGGTCAAAGGAATTGTCCGTAGAGCTCCGAAACAGGATTGTGTCGAGGCACAGATCTGGGGAAGGGTACCAAAACATTTCTGTAGCATTGAAGGTCCCCAAGAACACAATGGCTTCAATCATTCTTAAATGGAAGAAGTTTGGAACCACCAAAAGGCTTCCTAGAGCTGGTCGCCCGGCCAAACTGAGCAATCAGGGGAAAAAGGTCTTGATCAGGGAGGTGACCTAGAACCCGATGGTCAATGACAGAGCTCTAGAGTTCCTCTGTGGAGATGGGAGAACCTTCCAGAATGACAACCATCTCTGCAGCATTCCACCAATCAGGCCACTCCTCAGTAAAAGGCACATGACAGGCCACTTGGAGTTTGCCAAAAGGACTCTCAAACCATGAAAAACAAAATTCCCTGGTCTGATGAAACCAAGATTGAACTCTTTGGCCTGAATGTTAAACGTCACGTCTGGAGAAAACCTGGCACCATTCCCTACGGTGAAGCATGGTGGTGGCAGCACCATTGTGTGGAGATGTTTTTCAGCGGCAGGGACTGGGAGACTAGCAGGATCTAGGCAAAGGTGAATGGAGCAAAGTACAGAGATCTTTGATGAAATCCTGCTCCAGAGCGCTCAGGACCTCAGACTGGGGGGGCGAAGGTTCACCTTCCAACAGGACAACGACCCTAAGCACACAGCCAAGACAACGCAGGAGTGGCTTCGGGACAAGTATCAATGTCCTTGAGTGGCCCTGCCAGAACCCGGATTTCAACCCAATCTAACATCTCTGAAGAGACCTGCAAATAGCTGTGCAGCAACACTCCCATCCAACCGGTCACAGCTTTGGAGGATCTGCAGAGAAGAATGGGAGAAACTCCCAAAATACAGGTGTGCCAAGCTTGTAGTGTCATACCAAAGAAGCCTCGAGGCTGTAATCGCTGCAAAAGGTGCTTCAACAAAGTACTGAGTAAAGGGTTGGAATACTTATTTAAATGCTTTTTAATTATGGGGTATTGTATGTAGATTGATGGGGGAAAAAAACTATTTAATCAATTTTAGAATAAGACTGAAAACTTAAAATGTGGAAAAAGTCAAGGGGTCTGAATACTTTCCGAAGGCACTGTATGAATGGTTTAATATCCAAATATCTGAATGAATGAGAGTAGGTGCACATGTAGGCAGGTACAGTAGCCTAGCAGTTAGAGCATTGGGCCCGTAACCAAAAGGTTGCTGGTTCAAACACCCAAGCCAACAAGGTGAAACATTTGTCGATATGCCCTTGAGCAAGACACTTAACCCTGGCTCCATATGGCTGACCATGTAAAACAATACATTTCACTGCACCTATTTTGGTGTATGTGACAATAAAAACACACAAGGAGCAATGTGCCATTTTTCAAAAACTTTTTCAGCAGTTACTCTACACACAAGTTTGAGGCGATCAGTGTTATTGAACATGGTAGGATATTTAACGTTCACATTACCATCTCTTGGACTCTCATAGCCGTCATTACTCTCTGCAAGAAAAAAAGCAAACTATTAAGAAGGAACTGAACTGTGACGTTAGAGAGAGCGGCGGAAGGAGGAAGAAAACAAGTGGAGAAAATAGACATCTGATGTAGAGGAAGAGCGAGACATCTCACCATTTTCAGTCGGTGTGACAGAGTTCGGTCTCAGAACCATCTGTGGTGAACTGTGGGATAGAAAGGCAGGTACATTTCACTTGACGGGTAATATGAGTCATTGTCATTGTGTGTGTGTGTGTGGGTGTAGTAGCTCACATGGGTGAAAGAAGGCTGGAAGGGGGAGCACCCCAGCTTGTGGCAGCAGAGGGGTTGTCTGAGGACGAAGATTCATCATCATCATCTATTTTTCTGAAGACGTTTCATGAAAAGATTTGGGTAGAACTTTAGTCATCACACACATACTCACATGGTGGGTGGGTCAAGCCAAATCCTAGGGTGCTGAGTGGGGAAGAAATCAGAGCGTTGGTAGAGGTTTGTACATGCACGGATATCAATTGGAGATTTGTGCAAACATTCAGGCGCACTTCTGGTTCTCTCATCTGGTATACTTACACAGTGCACCGGACATATATTACAAGTGCCACACAAACTTTTGAATATTTGGTTTCATTTTTATTAATAGGCACTGAATCGTTGTTTAATGAAAAAGTGCTTACTGCTGAGTGTAATCCTCACTGTAATGCTGCTGAATGGACGCTGAGGAGAAATAAAATGAAATTCGTTAATAAATGAGTTTTTTTAAAGGTCTAATTATTGACATTTAACCTTTTTTTTACCAGTTACGCTGACTGAGAAGAACACTTTCATTTACAGCGACAACATTTACTACATAGAGCCCAATTTAATTCAATAAAACTTTATTGATTCCCTCAAAAAAGGTACAGTAACAAAGCCTTGGTATTACTAGGCAGGTTGTGTCTTCTGCAGCTGAGACACAGGCCAGTCAACAGGATGAGTGACAAGGCGACCGCTCCACTCAGCAGCAACGCATACAGCTGCACAGACACCTCCATCACTGTCTGCAGGAATAACACACAAACTCATCCAGTTAGATGACACTTTTGACATGACACTATTAAAGCATTATTATGCTGTCTTCTCTGACCTAGTTTAAGACTAGTCTTGGAATAAGAAGCAAGTTAAATGGAGATTCTCAATTTAAAAGTGTTTTTTGTTTTGTGTGTGCAAGACAAAATAATGGCCCCTAACGTTAAAACATTTTTGAAAAATATCACCTCTGAATAGGAATGTGGTTGTCATTGTTAAATCATCATGTCATTTTCCTTCCTTGTGGTTTTTCATTCTCCATTTCACACCGTCTCTAACTTTCTGGCTAACCATCACTATCAGCGGTTCAGTTCAGCTTCCTAACGCCAGGAAATGGATTTCCTGCATTTTTAAACAGTTAGACAATACCAGCACACTCTTAACACACTGTATGTGTAAATCACACACCTTTCTGTATGTCACATAATATCTACAGTACCGTGGCACATAAAACTCCATGCAAAACTGACACATTAAATAAGACTACCTCAAGAGCAGACACGACTACAATGACACTACGGTGTGGTACCATAGGGCTGGCATTTACTCATTTGCAGAACCTTGCTCCCTCCAAACCTTTTAATAGGTAGTGAGTTGAACTCAAAAGGGCCCATCAGTGACAAATGGTGTCTATTTTGTGTCACGACACTCCTCCTGGAGAGAGCCATGAGGAGGGTGATTTTTCTGCCAAATTCAGACTGGTCTAGATTTGAGAGAGAGAGAGGGGGGGAGCAAGGGACAGCTTATCTGAACGGCTAGCTCAGACCCAGTTAGGTGGTAAAGTACAGAGCTGCTGAACCTGAGGAGTTCAGAAAACCTGGGCCCTGTGCAGGTGGCCATGACGTTGAAGAACATTCAGATTCAGTCATAAAGTAATTTATATCTATAACATTGTGAACATGTCTCCATTCTGAATTCATAGTGGGTTAATCAACATTGTTGAGTACCAGGGATGGGGTCAATTCTAGTCAATTCCAGAAGTACACTGAAACTCCAATACTTTTCAATGCTTTTCACTGGGGAAAATGTGGAATTGGGTTTACTTTCTGGTTGACCCCAACTCAGGTGAATAAATCAACAAGTTACTTCTTCACTTCTAGCTTATTCTCTACTAACCTAGAGGTTAAGAAACTAGGCATAAAGTAGGAGTCAATCAGTGGAGGGAGTTCTTACCAGCACGTGTTGTGTAGATTTCTAATAGAGCGTTAGGTCGTAGGTTGCTGATGATCTGCCAGGTGGTCAATGAAACTGGTTCTAAACCGGAGGTCGAGTTCCGGGCCGAGTTGACCCCAATCCAATCCCCAGACCAGCTCAGTCGTCAGCTACACTGAGATGCGCCATTTTGGATGCATCTGATCTTCTGTCTGTTGCTCGAATCCCTATCCTACCACATGCAACTCTTCCTATCTGTTCTTTTTGTTCACTCGAGTTTTCCCTCCCTTTCAGTTAACTGTAAGGAACCTTGACTGTAGCAGCTTGACTTCGGTGCCTTCCTTGATGCACCTTTTGGTCTGCATGACCTGTTCAGTCGCCTCCTCCTTCCCTTCCTCCCTCACTCTTCTCATCAACTCTCCTACCCTGCTGTCATCTCAGCCTCCCCCAATGTATCTTTTTTCTAGCATTCTCACAATGTTGTTTCAGATCACCTCTCCCCACCACCGTACTTCTGATCTTATCGCCTCCTTCTCGCTACCTTTCTTGGAGAGACCTGAAAGGCACATTCAAATACAGGGACTGACAAATGTTCAGTTCATGGTTCAAAAGATGTACCATCCTATAGATCTAAATCAAAATCCTACGACGGGGTACCCCAAGGGTCTGTATTTGGACCAATGTTTATGCTGTAGAGGGAACTGTGAGAACAGTATAAGAAGTGGCCAATATTCAGACGCTTGGCTATTATTTGGTCCATGCGAGTCAATAATCAGTTACAGTCAACTAATACTTGAGCTGTCAGTAATTATGCATTATTTTTGAGTCAGGGATGTAGAATCTGAAAGTCAACTCAAATGTCAGTTAGATAAAGTGTATGACAGACATGGAATGGCAAACCATGACAGGTGCCTCCTATAGCACTGTGTGTGTTTCCATCTTCATCAGTGTAGTCAATATTATTCATTTTAGGGGAAATGTTTCCACCACTATAGATGCTCCTCTAGCAGACCGCCATCAGAAAAGCTGGTTGGCATGGCACCCACACTTATAAAATGGCTGCCGGGTGCCTCTGTGGTAGCGTTTAGTGTTACCATCCTGGTTTAACTGCCAGAGCCACTGAGAAGACGCTAGTTCTCAGAAGAACTCAGAAATGTCGAACTGCTCTGGACACACAGTTTCACAGCAGCGTAACGATTGAATAGTGTGAACGTTGCACAAGCGACTTGCTTTACCTCGCTCCCCCTCCCCCCAGGAAACCACACCAACAGAAGGAAGCCGTGAGCTCCTCTCTCACTCTCCAGCAAAGAGAGAGACTGTAGAGAACTGAAAAAAACAAGGGAGGAGGAATTCCTGAATAAGTGAGAGAGGTCAGAGGAGACAAGAGAGGGAAAGGTGTAGAAAGGCTGAATGTTACAGGTTACAGCTGCACTTGGTGTATTTGTGCAGCAGAGTATACAACCCTTCATTAAAGCGTGGCTATGGGCTTACAGGATCCAAGCTTCAAAGACACACATTTATCACCTCTGCAAAGCACTAAGTGACATCTGCGCAGATACATAGCGAAATCATTCCAGGAGTCATCTCATCAACGGTTCATTCTCATCGTTTAATGTTTCAACGAAAGGTTACATCAAATTAAATTCAGGTTAAAAACTAGCAACTTTAACTAATTATTTGAAGGATTCACTTTCCAAAATACCCCTTCTTTTTTAAAGAACGTAACAATCGCCTTCATTAAAAAAAGGATATTCATTTTCCTCAGACAACTAAGAAATGTACACTCTGTAATAGACCTGATTTCATCTCCTGGTCGTTGTGACATCAGTGCCTCTATAGGAGGTCACAAAAACCCAAAGTGCACCTGACCTCCCAAGATCATTCCATAAAAACACCAGTAATTACTAATAAAAAATTAAATAATAATAACATTTAAAAAAAAAGGTATTAAACCATAGATTACCTTCTGGACCTGTCTGAAACATACATTTGTCCCTCCACCACGTTCTAGGTCGCTGAGGGACAAATCTAGTGTTATTATTATTATTATTATTATAATATACCAAACGGGTTTAAAAACAGAACAAGCATGATTAGGCTTAATCTGTTAAAAATGCAACAACTGATCAGTGGGTTTGAAGTCCAATGTGGGTACCACTGGCCTGTGCCTGCAAACTCCCTTTTCTCAGTCTGATACTGTATGTAGTTACACTGAACGGACAAGCATCATATTTACAGTCTTAGTTTGTTGACGGGAGGATGACAGCACTGGTTGGAATGGCTTTGAAATGGGCCGGGCGTAGTTATTCCGTGGCCAATCAGAGCTCTGTGGTTCAGACCCAAGCAATAAGCACAGCAGCAGTAGTGATGTAGTGGTTACCACTCAGAGCGCTCGGTGAAAAATCTCCTGGCGGTTTTCCAGAGGTCTCTACCGTCGAGATATAGTCCCTGTGGAGTAAAGGATGAGTGTCTAAGAGTGACAACCCTATCTGTGACCCTGTGACACATTGGCTTCAACAGGACATATAACGGGGGTGCACGCATCAGAACGCAAAAAAAGGCTTTTCTGCTTCCTTCTTTCCCTCAGGTAAAGAAGTTGCTTCACCTCTAAAGCTCCCTCTTTCTTCTATCTGGTCACCTCTTCCAGCCACAGAGGTTAGCCTTCCATTGATGTGGCTCTTTGACTTCCTGTTTACTAGTCTGCATACATCTCTCATAAGTCACTATGTCTCATATTGTCATGCCAATATGTGACGCCAATCAGAAGTGGAATATCTTGTTGGTGACTACAAAAAACACCAGGAAATTATGAGCGGAAGGTTTGGCAGCTCTGACTGCCATGTTCCTCAGCAGATAAAGGTATTAAAAACCATATCACATCAAATGTTACAAATAATAAATAAAAGTCTCTGCATAGGGCATTGTCCAATCAGAGACCCTAGTCGTAAAACCACTGCTGCACGATTGGTCACAAATAGGGACCAATCAGGGTGCAGCATCTTCCACAGGAGCCTCCAAAGCCCCTTTTATCTCCTCAAATCAAAACACTGGACACTGGCACCCTCGTGGACCTGCCGCTCTTGGGTACAACAATTGGTTCATCATCTGTCAAGGAAAGAACATGCAGTACAATTATGGCATTGTATATTGATTATCAAGATGAGCAGAATGTGCCCTGGCAGTTTCTTGTAACTGTTGCTAGCCTCTCTCTGCTAACATCACGTGGTCTGTAGACTCATCACGACCGGTCTCATCTTTGGTTGCTCTCAACTATTGTTAGTCTCTCATTGCTCACTCTCACATATCTGTAGTTAGCAGGAGCAACAGTGTTGGGCCAGCAGCATTAGTACCCTGCATCCCACTGCAGGCTTGCCTCTGAAGCTAAGCGGGGTTAGCCCTGGTCGGCCCTGTTATGGGAGACCAGATGCTGCTGGGAGTGGTGTTGGCAGGCCAGTAGGAGGCACACTTTCCTCTGGTCTAAAAAATATATATAATGCCCTAGGGCAGTGATTGGGGACATTGCCCTACGTAGGGTGTCGTCTTTCAGATGGGACACTAAATGGGTGTCCTGACTCCCTGTGGTCAGTAAAGATCCCATGGTACTTACTGTAGGGGTAGGGTTGTAAACCCTGGTGTCCTGGCTAAATTCCCAATCTGGACCTCATACAATCATGGCCACCAAATCATTCCCAGCTTTCAATTGGCTTATTCATCCCCTAGAACTATTCCCCAGGTCATTGCTGTAAATGAAAAGGTGTTCTCAGTCAACTTACCTGATAAAATAAGAGATTGTTTTTTTTGAAAGGCCCCTCATTGAATTTGACTACTTTGCATGCATTCATGGCTTCACCAGAGGCTCATGCGCAAAAACGTAGCTCCAAGTTTAGCCTCTCACCTGTGGGTGCGTAGTTTGTGGCACGTTGGCGGTCCTTCTCGATGAAGAGGGCGGTAGCCAGGAAGAAAGCCCCGCCCCCAACTGCCACAAAAGAGCAGGTGAGGAGGGAGAGCTGCAGGGAGCGGAACTGCCATAGGTACGAGTCAGTCTGCTTCAGAGAGTCTGACACCTGATGGATGGATGGAGGGAGGAAGAGATGTTACACAGTAAATTAGGATCGTACTCTGTTTCTTTAGACAAGTGTGTGTGTATCAAATGTGTAGGTATGCACGTGTGTGTGTGTGTGTGTGTATGTATATATCTCCTTTCAAAAGTTTGGGGTCACTTAGAAATGTCCTTGTTTTTGAAAGAAAAGCTAATCGTTTGTCAATTAAAATAACATCAAATTGATCAGAAATACAGTGTAGACATTGTTAATGTTGTAAATGACTATTGTAGCTGGAAACGTCAGATTTTTTATGGAATATATACATAGGCCCATTATCAGCAACCATCACTCCTGTGTTCCAATGGCACGTTGTGTTAGCTAATCCAAGTTTATTATTTTAAAAAGGCTAATTGATCATTAGAAAACCCATTTGCAATTATGTTAGCATAGCTGAAAACTGTTGTGCTGATTAAAGAAGCAATAAAACTGGCCTTCTTTAGACTAGTTGAGTATCTGGAGCATCAGCATTTGTGGGTTCGATTACAGGCTCAAAACTGCCAGAAACAAAGAACTTTCTTCTGAAACTCGTCAGTCTATTCTTGTTCTGAGAAATGAAGGCTATTCAATGCGAGAAATTGACAAGAAACTGAAGATCTGGTACAACGCTGTGTACTCCCCAGCTTTTGAACGGTAGTATGTGTGTGTGATAACAATCACGACACATACCACGCCTATGAGATAAGGACTCCCAGCATCTCCAAGCAGGTGAGAGAGAACGATCTGGAAGGCCTCAGCCGTGGAGCGACGCGTGGGGACCACCACGTACTGAGAAAGATGGAGGAAGAGTGGGGGGGGAGATAGAGGGGAGGTAGAAGATAATTAGCAAACGTTTTTTCATACCTTATAAAATCGGGCACAATACAAAAGTAACCTTGAGGTTGAAAGGTCAAACACGTGCACTAAAAGAGTTACACTGTCTTGGCATGATCTAAATTCCTCAACAGAAACCGATTCCATATTATCCAGCTAGGACACATTTTTGTTATAGCCCCGGACAAGCACACCAGGTGAGTTTTGTCTGGGGCTTCAACAAAAATGTGTACTGTTGGGGGTACTCGAGGACTGGAGCTGGGAAACACGGCTCTATACTGATCACACTAATTTGACGAGAAACATCTGTAAATGGACATTGATTGAATAGGGCACAACCACCTTGCGTTTAGATAGGGGATTGTTATGCATCTGAACTCACCAACAGGATGTCCGCTACGATGGCCCAGTTCATAGACAGGAAGGTCTCTCCCAGGAAGATAAACACCTGATCACACACACAAAAAAAAATGGTTAGACCACCATTACTATTGGGATACAACGGCAACAGAAAGGAAAGCATGCGCACGTGTGTGTGTGTGTGTGTGAGAGAAAGACAAGGGCTGTGTCCAAAATCTGTCTTACTAAAACTGCATACTGTGTACTAATCATACTACATTCTATTTACGTCCTGTTCAGTAAAATCGAATGCCGATAGCAACACATGCTCCCAAGTGGCGCTGTGGTCTGAGGCACTGCATCTCAGTGCTAGAGGCATCACTACAGACCCTGGTTCGATCCCGGGCTGTATCACAACCGTCCGTGATCGGGAGTCCCATAGGGCGGTGCACAATTGGACCAGCGTTGTCCGGGTCAGGGGAGGGTTTGGCGGGGGTAGGCCGTCATTGTAAATAAGAATTGATTACCGCCATTTGTTTATTTTGGCACTATATCTGAGTATCAGCTGTTGTCAAACACTAGCGATTCTCTCCCTCAATATTGTGTCGCAAATTCTACTAGACGAAAAGCCGAAATGAGTATAACACCCCTGACGTTTAAACCAAACTAGATTTTTCTAAATTTCACCTACTATTAAAACATTCTATCTAAGCACATGGTCATTTCCAGATAAAAGGACCAACAAGAAGTTCCTAGGAGCATATCAGATTAGGTGTCCAAATGAAAGCTAATTGTCTGAGAAAGTAAAGCATGTATACTGAACAGAAATATAAACGCAACATTTAAAATGTGCTTGTCCCATGTTTCATCAGCTGAAATAAAAGATCCCAGAAATGTTCCCGACGTGCAAAAAGCGTATCTCTCTCAAATTTGGTGCACAAATGTGTTTACATAGTTGTTAATGAGCATTTCTCCTTTGCCTAGATAATCCACCCACCTGACTGGTGTGGCATATGAATAAGCTGAATAAACAGCATGCTCATTACACCTTGTACTGGGGACAATAAAAGGCCTACTATTGAGAACGCAAGTATTCAGACACGGCCACACAGAGAGAGAGATGGGTGTTGACTTACGTATGTGGCGATGGGGCTGGCCTGAGCGAAGACGATGGCGAGGTAGAGGAAGGGAGCTGAGAGGAGGAGTCCTAGAGCACACACCAGGGGGTCAGCCCTCGGCGTCCTCAACCTCAGTCTCCTACTGACCTCTGCACCACTGGCCACGCCCAGGATCCCCGACACGACTGTGATGATGCCAAAGTACAGGCTGGGAAGGGAGAGAAGGTTCATAACAGTTCATTCCACGGGAGACATTTGTTTACCCTTGCTGACTCATCTGTGTGTTTTTTTTTGAGAGAGGTTTTGACAATTTCCTGATAAACTGGACTCCTTTTAAGGCAAAAGTTTGATGTCTATTCTCTACTGCTGCTCTCTATTCACTGACTCCTACGGTCATCTCAAGCCGTTGAGGTTATCAGGAGTCGAGTGTAGTAGTGGCAACGATGTTGTGATGATTCAATCTTATCCTGTGATCCTGATGATACCTTAACACTGATTATAAAGTGTCATTGTTCAGCGTCTACTTCCTGTGTGTCACCTGTTGGATGTCGGTGTGTGTGTTACCTATCAGATGTCTGTGTGTTACCTGTCGGAGGTGTCGCATGGCCCCTTAACGCAGGGGGGCCTCCCTTCGGTGAAGACCGCAGCTCTGAAGAGGAAGGCCGGGGCCCAGAGTGCCAAGGAGCCAGTCACAAAGGCCACAGCCGTGAAGCCAAACGTAGACAGCACAAAGCTGGGGCTGCACACAGACACACACAAAGATATTGGTTTGATAACTATTCTATAGGACCAAAGATGCATTAGAATTGTGAAATGAATAAAGAGCTATAGAGATATGGTCAAAACATAGTGGACTGTTATAGGGAACATGGGTGTCATTTCAGACTCAACTCCAGTCAAAAGTAGAGCACAATATAAAAAATAGGATGTGATATGATACTCAGCTCTGGTCAAAAGTAGTGCTCTACAGAGAGATATCATTTGACACTGGGCTTGCGATGGCGGACATACTTCCTGCAAAGAGCCTTCATGTCACCCAGCCAGCTGGTCCTTTGGAGTGTGTGCTCCGGTCGGGCCTCGATAGCACCCCTCTTTGGCTCTTTCACCACGAACAGCAGCAACACCACCGCTACCAGTCCTAATGCAGGAGTCACCTGGGTGGGGGAACACCATTTTAAATGGCATAATTGATGTAACTAAAACATGGACACATTGAATTTAAGAGTCAGATGAAAGGTACCACCATGCTTTTATGCATGTTTGTATTACAGTGTATTATTCCCTTTATGGTTGAGAGTGCATGTATTTCGAGTAACTTTTGTGTTGAGAGGTATAATATCCAAAAGCTGAGGGATTAGTTAACTCACCCGCAGGGCCCAATGCCAGTCCCCTGCCAAGTCATCAACCTTTGACCCCACGATGTAGCCCAGACCACTGAGGAAGGAAGGACAATGGAACAAACATTCACCACACATTTCACTCCTCCTATCACATAAGCCAAGACAGATAACAAAGATGGACACAGATGTATTCATTACTATGTTCTATTATGTTCTATGACCTCACCTGCCCACTGGAATGGCGAAATAGAAGACAGAGAGCATCTGCGTCCTCCTCTCCTTGATGTACAGGTCAGCGATGATGGTTGGGGCGATAGTGGAGTAACTGGCCTCCCCAACCCCCACCAGGCCACGCGTCAACAACAGGAGCCAGAAATACTGACAGGAGGAATGTGGCAGAGGAGGAAGGAGAGAGGGGAAGAAAGAGGGTAGGAGAGAGGGGGAAGAAAATAACATGCCTTCAGGTTAAGATTTAACTTTAATTTAAAATTAGGGGACCATATTGAGACCAGGGTCTCATTTTCAATGGTGCCCTGAGGACAACACATTCAACACAAACATAAAAAATATTAAAAAATGTAAAATAAAATGCAGGTACATTTTTCAACAACACAATACATATTGCTTTCTCTCCCCAATTTCTTGATATCCAATTGTGATCTTGTCTTATCACTGCAACTCCCAAAAGGGCTCGGGAGAGGCGAAGGTTGAGTCCTCTGAAACATGACCCGCCAAACCACGCTTCTTAACACCCACCCACTTAACCCGGAGGCCAGCAGTACCAATGTGTCGGAGGAAACACCATTCAACTGGACTAAAAGTGGAAGTCAGCCTGCAGGCGCCCAGCCCACCACAAGGAGTCGCTAGAGCGCGATGAGCAAAGTAAAGACCCCCAGGCCAAACTCTCCCCTAGCCCAGACGACGCTGGGCCAATTGTGGGCGAACTATGGGACTCACGGTCATGGCCGGTTCTGACACAGCCTGGGATCGAACCCGGGTCTGTAGTGATGCCTTAAACATTGTGTTGCAGTGCCTTAGACCACTGCTCCATTTTTTACATTTAAAAATGGCATTCCTATTTAACATATTCAACATTAAACTCAAACTGCCACCAGGGAATCAAGATGCAGGTTATTCAAAAAAATGGGCAGCATTAAAACTGAAGACGAATTTACATAATTCGGTGGAGACGGGAGCTTTAAAATGTACTCAAGCTTTACTCTAGCTCACATCTCTTCACACAAGGAGACAGACAAACAGGCAGACCGAGAGAGCTTAGGAGTTGCCACACACACACGGATAGTTTGATGCCAATTCATATACACTGTATGAGAACCAGGGCTTTGGAACTAGAGGTCTTCACAAGTCCAAAAAGTTGGATTCGTCCCGAAATGGATCCGTGGCTTTCCCACCCGACCAAATAAGCATACATTTTTTTTACAAAAATGGAGACCCCTTCCGAATGGACCAAAGGTCAATCGGAGCCATTCTGAAAAGTACTGAGGAAAACAGACCCATGCTGGTTCGGATCCGAGAGAAAGAAATCTCCAACTGGGCGCTGCCAGCACCATCAATAAACAAGCAATATTGGCCAAACCATCCACAGTTACATGTCCTTAAACTGCCTAAAACAAATTACAAACAAACAATTTGTTGTGTTTCGACATATTCCAAACTTTATAGTCCATTATTTTTTACTTTCCTAAAACAATAGTTGTCTACCTCACGGGTCAGAGATTTGAGCAATCGATGCATCTGGCCATTGCATGCATATAGACCTAGGTGTTCACAGTACTATATATATTTAAAAATATGAATATATATTATTTAAAGGACCCAAGCTTAGGCTTAGCCCTAGAGACCGGGAGAAAGAGAGATTTGCCAGTACTTGTCAAATGGCTACAACTCCCTATACAGATATAGGCGTACAGGAGGCTAATTCGTTCATGTTCAATCCGAATCTATTTTATAGAATTATTACATTATTCGATTATAGGAGTAACTCTGGAAGACCTAAAACATTCCTCATCTCAAGGTCAACTGTCAGTCAGAGTGTCTGTGCGCACTGCCTTCATAGGCCTGCTGTAGCTAAGCCTAATAATAGCCATACCACACCTTCACAAAAGGTGCTTAACTTTATTAGGGTAATATCAAAAGTAAGTTAAGTCGCTGTTTATAGGGAAAATACGAACAGGTTATTATTTTGTGGCATTCAATGAATTACCAACAAAAGGCGATCGCCTACCTATTGTAGGCTACCGTCTACCTCTCTGGCTCTCCCTTTCTCTCAGCAGCAGGTGCACGTGCGCGCAAGGAGTAGGCGCGAATTAATCTGTAGGCTATGAAAGACATCTCGACCAGCTACAATGTTATTTATTGCCATTTCAACAACAAAAAAATACAAAATTAAATCGGAAACCCTGGTGTGTATAGCCAACCTGCCCCTCGGAAGCATAGTCTAACTGACGTTACAAGGGTAATCAGGAAATTAGGGAGAGATCTAAAAAAAAATGGAAGGATTTTTTTTTTTTAAAGAAGAGATTTTTAATAAGAGAATAATGGAGTAACGTTAACCTTTTCAATGCTAGTTAAGGATACTATAGGTCACATTTCACATTGGATTTATTAACTACAACAAGGTAAGACGTGTTTTTATTTCTAATTTCTGGTGCTGCTCTGCAAAAAAAAAAAAAAAAGCTACGGAAAGGAATGATATAAACCGTAACTTTTTTAGGGTTCAACCCGGTTTTATTTTGCTGGTCGGAAGAGTGGATCGGAACCCAAAATATAATGATTCTGTTCAGAACTAAACGATTGGGAAATCATTTTGGCTCCAACCCTAGCTGAAAATGATAGTTAGGAAGTGTCCCTCACTTCTTTGGGCGTGTAGGAGCTGGCGAGTGTCACGATGGACCAGAAGCTTATGCCCACACTCATGATCATCTTCCTGTTGTACCGGTCACCCAGGTAACCAAAGACAGGAGCCAGGAACATGTAGCTGCAGATGAAGACTGTTTGGAGCAGCCCTGACTTCCCATCATTGATCCCAAAGTACTGCTCAATATCAGGCAGAACACCTAAACAAGACAGAGACAAAGCTGTGTTTTACGGCATATGAGAAATGACTTATCCAAATAATATCTTGTGGTTATGACAACATGCTTTTTAGGAGTGGCATACGCTTCCGTAGCAAACAGATTCATGATTGTTCTTTGTGTGAAATTATCATAATATACACACGACCGTTCAAATGTTTGGGGTCACTTGGCACATTTTTTGTCCATTAAAATAACATCAAATTGATCAGAAATATAGTGTAGACATTGTTAATGTTGTAAATGGCTATTGTAGCTGGAAACGGCTGGTTTTTAATGGAATATCTACATAGGCGTACAGAGGCCCATTATCAGCAACCATCACTCCTGTGTTCCAGTGGCACGTTGTATTAGCTAATCCAAGTTTATCATTTTAAAAGGCTAATTGATCATTAGAAAACCCTTTTGCAATTATGTTAGCACAGCTGAAAATTGTTGTTTTAATTAGAAGCATAAAACTGGCCTTCTTTAGACTAGTTGAGTATCTGGAGCATCAGCATTTGTGGGTTCAATTACAAGCTTAAAATGGCTAGAAACAAAGAACTTTCTTCTGAAACTCGTCAGTCTATTCTTGTGCTGAGAATTTAAGGCTATTCCACGTGAGACATTGTCAAGAAACTGAAGATCTGATACAACTGTGTACTAGTCCCTTCACAGAACAGCGCAAACTGGCTCTAACCAGAATAGAAAGAGGAGTGGGAGGCCCTGGTGCAAAACCGAGCAAGAGGACAAGTATATTAAAGTGTCTAGTTTGAGAAACAGACGCCTCACAAGTCCTTTACTATTAGCTTCATTAAATAGTACCCTTCAAAACACTAGTCTCAACGTCAACAGTGAAGAGGCGACTCCGGGATGCTGGCCTTCTAGGCAGAGTTCCTCTGTCCAGTGTCTGTGTTCTTTTGCCCATCTTAATCTTTTATTTTTATTGGCCAGTCTGATATATGTATTTTTCTTTGCAACTCTGCCTAAACCTCACCCTGTAAAGTTTCAACTGAAATTGTCCAAGATGAATTAGCTAGCTAGCTTTATAAACAGTGCAGACAATTCCATTCGGGCTAGCTAGATGAATTATATAGCCAACATTTATATTGATGCTATTTACAATAACCAGAGTGAAACCATGACGTATGACAGGATTGGATGTTGTATGCAATTTCAATGTTTGAGTTGCTTTGTGTGTCAGCAAATTTGTTTGAGATAATCTCACTGCAACACTGCTTGGCGTTAGGCGTTTTCAAAAGAACCGCCAGTCAAGGTGAGCTCCCCCGCCTACAGCCTACTAGCTCCCCGCCCACTCAGTCTATCAGACTTCCTTGTAGTTTGACATGAGAGAAAAACTACTTAAAAAAATAATAATAATAATCAAATCTGGGAAAAAATATTATGACTGATGTTTAAGTCACACATAAGGCTATTTTACATGGGAATCAGATTGACTGTTTGGGGGCTTTAAGGTGAGGATCTATTTCTAAACACTTATGATATGTAGCTCCCCTTTAAAGAAATGTTAGGTGAGCGTTGGGTTAGGTAAATGTTGGTGTAACGTTAGATTGTCAATACCAGCCACAGTGAACCTGTCCATGTAGTTGAGCAGGTTGATGAAACACAGGACAATAACGGTGAACACCGCTCTCAAGCTGGACACTCCGCTGGCTGGCTCTTCTTCTTCCCGGCGCTGGCTAGGCCCCGCACCAGGCTCTTCTGAACCCTCTGCCTCGCTGTCATCAGAGAAGAAGGGCGTGGTGTCCGAGGTGGGGTCGGCTAGAGACATCACAGCTGCTGGAGAGATCAAGGAAGGAAACAGAATGATGAGGAGGAAGTCATGTGCAAAGAGTTCTGGCAAAAACAAAGGAGAGGGAAAATAAGAGGAAAAAAAACAAAATGAATGGCAGACACACAAATTGCATTTCAAAAGTGTGTCATTGTAAAACCAAAGCTAATGTGAGTGGTGTGGTTGTGTTATTTGGCTAAAGGGAAAGTGATGTAATTTAGAGCCAGGGGAACAAGACAGTCAGAGATAATGTGGGAGAAGGAGGGAGTATAGCGATGTAGTCTTGTGATGTACGTCAACGAAACTAGCTTACTGTCATGTGAACATGGACAGCACGTGTCTGAATGTGCGTGTGTGTGCATTTGTATCAGGAAGAATGGACTCTTTTTTTAGAACGAGTACATGAGGAAACCCAGGTAATGAAAGATACCATTGATAGAACCATGAGTTACGACTTGAGTCTGGTTTCTGTATGGTTTTCCCCATTTCCTCAAGTGTTTTTTAACATCAGACAAAGACGAACTCCAGCTGGTCACCAGACTGTCGGGTCAAGTTGTGCTGACAGGCAGGCTAATACACGAACATTCTCTTCAAAACAACAAGCTAAACTGTGCATAATTAACCACAAAACTATGTCTAGGGTAGAGGGTTAAAATGCATCGTCTGTTTACAGATGGCTAAATAAAATACTTAGCAAGTTAAACTAGATAATATCACAGGCTGTTTACACGCACACACACACACACACACACACAGTGATTGCAAGAAATCATGGATGTTCTTTCAACTATGGTTGACTATATTAATTGGATCTAGTTTGAGCAGGGTTCCATTGTCTTTGTAAGGTTGCAGAAGTAGACATTATGTAGTTAACGTTAGTTAAGTTAGCTGGCTATCGTTACGTGATTGCTGGACAGCAAATTATGTAGCTAGCTATTCCGACCCTATAGTCATGGGACGTTGATTGGTTAGCTTGTTGCTAGCAACCAGTGGCACCGTAAACAATTACCAATCGCTTTGTTAGCTGGCCAGCTAGCTACAAAACTAAAGCTACCTAACATATTTGGTCATTCATCAATGTCAGTACGTTAGCAAGCTAGTTAATAATATGTAACAACTGTATTCCCTAACTAGCAGCCCAGTAGTGTAATCATACCGACTCTCGTATACTTTGTAACATATGCCCATAATAGCTTTGTGGCTGTGTGAGTCAAAGCTACTTTTTGTCATTGTTTACCTGGTCAACGCAGTGATGAGTCGGGATTGATGCGTCTTCGCGAATTTATATCTGTCTCGGGTACTGTGTTGATGTCAGATCTGCTCTGGGGATTTATAACACACCAGCGTCAACACTTCTGAAAAATTGGTCGGACGAAGGTAAACCGCTGTTTTTGTGAGGCGCAACTAGGCACTCTTAATCATCGCGGCGCAGCCATGTTGAAATTGTATCCAACTTCCGCCCCTTACTCACATGACTTATTACAACACCACCTCCCTTGGAAATCGACCAACAATGAAACTGATACCAGACTGAACACTAAATAGATAGCAAAACCAAAATACCTTTCATTGGCAAATAGTAAAAGTAAATAGTTGAATAATACATCCACAAAGAAATAACCAGTGGAGGCAGCAACAGGAAGGTAGAGGGGGGCCAGGGAGATTGGGCCAGGTATGTCCAGGTGTCGGGCCAGGTATGTCCAGGTGTCAGGCCAGGGTGTCATCAGTCACGGTCCAACGCTTCGATCACACCGACAGTCTCAGGTCCTCCGGAAAGGGAGAAAGAGTAAAGATGCGGGTTAGTGAGAGCATGGCTAAGACCATAGTACACCACATGCACTGGGGTTAGAGAATAATCAATAGTGTTGATCTGGACACAGGATCATCTGACCAACACACACAAACAACCTCGCTGTGATACTGTAGGCCTACTTATGTTACTTCAATGAGTCAATTCAGGTAGCATTCAATGTATTGCATTTGTGTTAACCATGGCAACCAGCATTGTAAATAAAGAGATGTGCAGAAAGATAATCAGCCTCGTGTCTGTGGATCCTTTCCCCTTAATGTACGTTCATGTCAGCCAGGCCCAGCTTTTTAAAGATACAGCATTTATTTAAAGCTCTCGTTGAGTCTATTGCTTCAGTCCTGGTTTCGTTTTCACTTATTATTACCTGGTAAATAAGCAACCATGCTGGGTAACCACAAGGAGAATAAAAGGCTAGGAAAAAGTCCATGTCAGCCAAGCCCATCTTTTTAAAGAAACACAATTTATTTCCATCTTTATTTGAGCAAAATAAGTTTTGTTGCGATCACAAGAAAATCTTAACAATTCAGGTAAAGAGCGGCAGTCAGGCAGACAAATCTGAATTTTTGATCACAAAGTGAGAACAATTAGTTTCCCTTGCTGTTATATGGCTGCTACTTATAAATACTATAACAGTAAATTAATAGATGACATTCACTGCTATAAACCCGTCTCCAATATAATCGCATAGTTTACACAGACCCAGCGCGGACCTAACTACTACGATGCCCCCCTCTGGTATGTTCTATTGTGAAATGTCTGGGACTGGTTGTTGTTTCACTGTTAATAGGTAAAATATTTTTGAGTGGTTAAGTCAAGGATTAAATTAACTGCAATACACTGGTCTGAAATATTTTAGCATAACTAGGCTACATACTAGGCATAACCACAAGAGGCATTTCTCCATACTAAAACATGTCACAGTGAAACATGCCTAGCTCAGCTCACTGGGGCATGATTACGGAACGCTCTTTGAAATAAGCGCCCGTGTTGTCATATACCAACAGATTGAGTTCTCACCACACCAGTGTACAGGTCCATTTAAAATCAATTCAGACAACATTACAGTGCATTCATTCGAACAGAGACATTTTTATTTCAAAATCAGTTCAAAACACATCTTGTAAATAAACAATCATAAATTGACAGTGGCAATATTGAAGAGTCTTATTTGGACCAAGTGCAGTAAATGCATCTTAAAAGAACATAGCACTGGGACATCTTTCTATCCTTTTTTTGTTTGTTGTGTCCATCGCATATACAACTAAATCATCTATGACAGGGGTTCTCAAACAGTTCCTTGGGGACCTCCAGCCGTTTAATGTATTTTAACTATATCAGCTAACACACCCGATTCAAATGGTTAACTAATCAAGTCCTTGACTAGGTGAATCAGGTGAGTTAGTATAGGGCTACGACACAATTTTGAAACGTCTGGGGATCCCAGAGGAGAGGTTTGAAAACCACAGCTCTATGAAAATACCACAGGTGTTTACACCCACACCTCAATGACATCACCGTCCTCCATGTCCAACTGGGAGGGCGTCTGGCTGTGGACGACCTTTGACCCGTCAAACTGGAAGCGCACCTTGCGTCTGGCATCCACGGACATACTGGACACATACTGGGAGAGAATGGAGCCCAGGGGGGCATCCTGAGGAAGCGAGTGAGGGAGGGAGCGAGAGAAGAATGAGAGATGCGAGAGAAGTGAGAGTAAAAGAGAAAATGAGAGTAAGGGAATTAGGATGAACTGTGTTCCTTCTATTCTTTATGAACAGTTGAGAAGAAAAGGTGAGTTTAAGGCTGTACTCCAAACAGCTTTGTTCCCTCTGCCCTTGAACCTTACCCTTACACATTTGTGCTCAACCCCAAATTCTTAATTGTGAGAAACGTTGGATAATGCTCACTTTGTGTAAGGAATATTCCTGTGCTGAGCCTTTCTCCTTGGCCTGCAGTCGCACAGTGAGCATGTCACCACTTTGCTCAGACTCGTGTTTATCATCTGCTGCTATGACAACACAGTCTGACAGAAGGGAGGGCAAGGTTAAAACAACAGCACAGAAAAGAGGGTTTGTGATCAAACATTGAGAGTGGAGTTGCTGCCTTAAATTATGAAGCATTACATTAGAACACCGTTTCTCAACTTGTGGCTGTAAAAATGAAATAAAATTATACTCCAGTCTGAACTTAAACGACTTAAATCAGCTAGAAAGTATGTAGAAATGATAATGAATTTAAATATATATATATAATTCAATCTGATTATTTTTTTTTCAATATAGAGCTATTAGCAGCACTATTTTGGTAGATTTTTGAGTCTCAAACCAGTTTATTTTCATTCTTCATCAAGAATATGGTCAACATTTTATCATTGACAATGAAACAGGTGGGAATGTTGTTCCCTTGTCATAAAATTGCTACATTTACATACAATATAGCATAAAAATAGTTTTCCAGATTTGGTGACTAGCATTTCATCGTTTAGTGTAGAAAGCAATCTAGCACAAAAGCACTCTTTTTACGCAATGCTAATATTGGGTTGTGACTCAGACAACCTGGTTCAATTTGTTTCCCGAGGCAACACCAGTTGTGAACCACTGCATTAGAAGGTGAGGTTCGACACTTTCCCCATTGTAACGACTGTGTGAGACATCCAAGTGTGCATCCCACTAATGTACGCCACTATGAGTCATCTCACCTATGATGTCAGCAATGCCCAGGCCCAGCTCATTGGCTGTGGAGTGGACAGGAAGCTCTATGTCTCTCCTCAGTAACAGGATGCGGGAGGGCGGTACTTTGAGCTTGACTGACAGCTGCTCCACCGCTTTGCTCAGAGGCACCGTCTGGGAATGAAGAGCCTCAAGTTAGGAACTAGAAGAAACTTCCAGTGTACTTGTGTAGTAGCGGTGGCTCACTTAGCTAAGCTAACGTGATGATGAGTAACCTTGCCTGACACCAGAAAACTTGTGTTAGCGCCCCCTGAGTTAATAAGAGTCTTGTGGAGCACAGGATTCAAAAGCAGTCACACTCATCACAATGCATCACATCCGGCTGTGACTGATCTCAGTTCTGGCACACTCAGAGTCTCCTGATTCTTGCAATAAAAATTATGCTGTCGCCAAGGTAACAGTTTTCCTAATTGAATTTCATAACTATACTGAACAAAAATATAAACACAACATGCAACAATTTTACTGAGTTACAGTTCACTTAAGGACATTAGTCAATTTAAATAAATTAACTAAGCCCTAAACTATGGATTTTCCCGACTGGGTAGGGGTGCAGCCATGGGTTGGCCTGGAAGGGCATAGGCACACCCACTTTAGAGCCAGGCCCACCCACTGTCGAACCATGTCCAGTCAATCAGAATGAGTGTTTCCCCACAAAAGGCTTTTATTACAGACAGAAATTCTCCTCAGTTTCATCAGCTGTCTGGGTGGCTGATCTCAGACAATCCCACAGGTGAAGAAGCCAGATGTGAAGGTCCTGGGCTGGCATGTTTACACATGGTCTGTGGTTGGGAGGTTTGTTTGACATACTGCCAAATTCGCTAAAACAAAGTTGGAGGCAGCTTATGGTAGAGAAATTAACATTATCTGGCAAAAGCTCTGGTGGACATTCCTGCAGTCAGCATGCCAATTGCACACTCCCTCAAAGCTTGAGACATCTGTGGCATTGTGTTGTATGACAAAATTGCACATTGGCTTTTTATTGCCCCCAGCACAAGGTGCACCTGTGTAATGATCATGCTGTTTAATCAGCTTCTTGATATGCCACACCTGTCAGGTGGATGGATTCTCTTGGCAAAGGAGAAACGTTCACTAACAGGGATGTAAACAAATGTGTACAACATTTGAGAGAAATAAGCTTTTTGTGCGTATGAAACAATTCTGGGATCTTTTGGGACGAACACTCTACATGTTGCATTTATATTTTTGTTCAGCATACATTCAGCCTGAATTGAACACAAAAGCCCTCTTTGATCCTCTAGATGAAGTCTCTGTTAAAGGAGATTTTTAGTCCAGGAATAGATTTACTCTGAATCTGGAAAACTGGCACCTAGAAGTTAATGTCCAAAACCGACCCTGGACCACCAGTTAATGACAACTTACATCTTTAACCTGAATCACGACACACTCACTTGAGCATCACTATGACACAACAGGAAGTGGTGCTCTTCCTGATTCTTACAGTTAACACAGGGATCTTGTAGAGGTCTGTCCGGCTGCGGAACTTGAGGGCGATCTCTCTGGATGTCAGGGGGCTGTGGTCTCGGGAGGGGGCGAGGGGCTGGCTCCTGGGCCGGGAGTTTGGGGACATGAGGATGATGTCATCATCGTCGTACTCAGTGAGAGGAGGGGAGTGGCAGCCGCGGCGTCCAGACCGCTCCTTGGCCTCGGGAGAGAGGAGAGAGCCCACAGCCTTTAGCTTTCTGTTGATCTCTCTGAGAATGAGAGTGAGAGAAAGAAAGAGAGAAAGAGAGAGCCACCGGGGACAGGCGTAGAGAGACCGATAAAGTGACTGGTGATGATATTGTAATTGCATTACTGAAAGGGCATTGTATTTCTGTCTCAGACATAGACAAAACATCAACTCACAGAATCTTTCGATTGGCCCGATTGGATACTTTGACAAAAGGGCTGCCTGGAGGTGGGGGTGGAGAGGGGGAACGGATGTCTACCCTGAGAGAGAGAGAGCATTTTAGGGGGGGGGGAGAGGTTACTATCCTAAGAATTGTGAGCCGCTCTGGCTCGCACAAGCCAAAGCTCATGCAAGGCTACTTACTTAAACGAAGAATTTGTTAAAGATGCACTACGCAGAAATCGCCCACTATTTCCTGGTTGCTAAAATTCTAATTAGTTTGTCTAATTTCAGTTTGTGTGACAAAATAAGCAAGTATAGTGTAGAGAATCATTGTACCATCTAAACCGCTGTGAAATATCTTTTCCATAACCAAAAATATTGTATTTTCAGCGGTTTGAAGTTGGTGTGCAAAACTGAAAGTAAAAAACGCAAAAACAAAACTTAAGAACAGGGAGCATAGAAATAGCACACATAGAACAGATTTAGTGCTTCTTAGACTTGCTTTCCATGAAAATGACAGCTCTATAACACACATTTACATGTGAATTTGGTCAAGTCCCCAAAAAAGTAAAATATTGCAGCTTTAAAACCATACTTGAAATATTGTACATAAATACAAATTAAATACACTACTGCCACCTTCTGGTTGCCTGGGGTAGTACGAAAACATGCTACATATACAGTAAACACAGTAAATGAAAGCAGGGCAGAGTACACCATTAGCAGCAAGTAACTCACGGATCTTTGTCCTCTGGCTCAGACTCATCCTCTGAGTCATTCAAGGTAATGATGATTGGCTTCTTTTTCTTTGAGGGTGGAGACTTGGCCCACGAACTGACCTCCTCTGCATTGTCACCTAGGTAGAGAAATCAAATTTGGGTGGGCATAATTTGTGGAACGTTCCAACAGGAATCTGTTCCAAAAACTTCGTAAATAACAAGGTTGTCAAACAATAACGCATAGAAAGTTGTATAGCGGCCGAATAAGATACCGGGTAGGGAGTGGGCTATTTCATAAAGTTTTTACTCACCACATTTATTCTGAAAAATGTCTATGGACAAACATTAAGAATAAGCTACGTGGTGAGTTGATGCCTATTCGGCAGCTTGTTAGCGAGGTGAATTGATCGTGCTACTTGGTTAGCAACCTTGCAACCTTTGTAACAGAATCTTGTTGGAACGTTCCAGAAATTACACCCACCCATCAAACTCCATGTTCAGTTCAACAGACAGGAATTGAACAGGAATTAACTAGTAGCAGAACAGACCTCTGTCAGTCTGTCTGTAGTTCATACCTGCGTTAACATCACAGGCGAAGAGAGTTGGATTCAGCTGTAAGCTGTTGTTCACCTACAAACATAAATACAAAATGACCCGTATTTGGTAATGAAATAGATTTTACAAATAGCCCAGCCCTGTTGCATTGGCAAGGCAAAACATCTGTGTGGGAGTTTTGCAATTGTTCATCTGCAGCAGTTGATGTACACATCCAAATATGTGTGTGAATGGATCCATCTACTTTGATACACTCAGGCAACACACTGATACAGAGAATCACAGACACATATACTTTGCCAGTCAATAAAATCAATTAAAGCAAATTTAAATAGAATTGACTATGCCAGTAGCAGAGTAGTAAATAACTTCACACCATAGAATTTGAATAATTAAATAGGAACAGGAATATGACTCATTTAATAGGATCTCTATGGGCCACACCTTGTTAGAGTAGATCGGCACGGTGGTAATAGACGAGGGGTCGATGATACGACGCCGTTTGGGTTGAGGCTTCACGGGGGCGGTCGAATCAAGGTCGCTGTCACTGTCAGAATTCTGAACGAAGGGGGGAGATCACACACACACGCAGAAAGCTTTGATCAATGCCTAACATGCTGAATTAACGTTACTGTAAGTTGGATAAACTTGTAAACATTTGACAAACTAGCAAACTTTCATCGATGACACCATACATCCTTCAAATTAAACCTCGAAGCCAGTTCTCTTGCTTTTTTTTCTCCATTCTTCCCATCTAATCAGTGACTGATATGGGTGCAATTCATTATCAGGTAGAACAGAAAACAAAGCAGTAGTCCGGACCTCGTGAGGTAAGATTTGAATACCCCTGCCATACACCAACCATCTCACTCAGCATGTCTAGTTTGATCGGCCCAAAAACAGCCGGTTGGGGGCGGCTGGCTTGGTTAGAACTTAGCATAAACATAGCATATTATGCACGCAAATGATGAAAATAAACATCGACGCTAGCAGCACAAGTAAACCTAGCTATATTATGCTAGCACAGATCGCGCTATTGTTTTAGCTAGCTGTCTACTCGAGTAAAGACTCGCTTGCATACTTTTGTGCTAGATTGCTTTCTACACTAAACGAGCTTATCGGTGATAACTTTTCTTTTGGACGTCCTGGAAAATATTTACCACTTCAGCCATTGTTTCCCTCCAATGTGATGATTTCACCAAACAATCGCAGTGTTTTCTGGGGGGAGGTTGTGACCTCATTCTGGACCAATCATCTCTGGGAAGAAGACGTGGTCGTAGCTTTTCTAAACCCAGGGACGCGTCATCGCATGTCACAGAGTTTCTAAACCCATAGGCGCAATATTGCAAGACTTCTGGGAACGCTTACGAAACAGACCAAACAGACTAGGCCGGGGTTTGGGGTATGAGAAGTCCATAAGATAGGTGAAAAGTTATTCCTTAGTTGTTCGTTTTCTCAAAATCTAAAGGCACAACCTAGATTCGAGCCAATGTCCTAGGTAGTTGAACATGTTATCTGCGGTGGAAAAATTACCAAATTGTCATACTTGATAGGAAATTACTCAAAAGTGAAAGTCACCCATCAACATACTACTTGAGAAAAAGTCTAAAAGTATTTGGTTTTAAATAAACTTAAGTATCAGAAGTAAATGTAATTGAAAAAAATGTCCTTAAGTATCAAAAGTAATAAGTATACATAATTTCCCGAGTGCCACAGCGTCTTTTTTATTTTTTATTATTTAACCTTTATTTAACAAGGCAAGTCAGTTTAAGAACAAATTCTTATTTACAATGACGGCCTACCCTGGCCAAACCCGGCAAAAGGCCTCCTGCGGATAAAACATTAAAAATTTATCAAATATAAATATAGGACAAAACACACACGAGAGAGACAACACAACACTACATAAAGAGAGACCTAAGACAAAAACATAGCAAGGCAGCAACACATGACAACACAGCATGGTAGCAACATAACAACAACATGGTAGCAACACAACATGGTAGTAGCACAAAACATGGTACAAATATTATTGGGGACAGACAACAGCACAAAGGGCAAGAAGGTATAGACAATAATACATCACACAAAGCAGCCACAAATGTCAGTAAGAGTGTCCATGATTGAGTCTTTGAATGAAGAGATTGAGATAAAACTGCTCAGTTTGAGTGTTTGTTGCAGCTCCTTCCAGTCGCTAGCTGAAGCGACCTAGGGATGTGTGTGCTTTGGGGACCTTTAACAGAACGTGACTGGCAGAACGGGTGTTGTATGTGGAGGATGAGGGCTGCAGTAGATCTCTCAGACAGGGAGGAGTGAGGCCTAAGAGGGTTTTATAAATAAGCATCAACCAGTGGAGTGGGTTTTGCGACGGGTATACAGAGGTGACCAGTTTACAGAGGAGTATAGAGTGCAGTGATGTGTCCTATAAGGAGGTGGCAAATCTGATGGCCGAATGGTAAAGAACATCTAGCCGCTCAAGAGCACCTTTACCTGCCGATCTATAAATTATGTCTCTGTAATCTAGCTTGGGAAGGATGGTCATCTGAATCAGGGTTAGTTTGGCAGCTGGGGTGAAAAAGGAGCCATTACGATAGAGGAAACCAAGTCTAGATGTAACTTTAGCCTGCAGCTTTATATGTGCTGAGAGAAGGACAGTGTACCATCTAGCCATTCTTCCAAGTATTTGTATGAGGTGACTACCTCAAGCTCTAAACCCTCAGAGGTAGTAATCACACCGGTGGGGAGAGGGGCATTCTTCTTACCAAACCCCAGGACTTTTGTTTGGAGGTGTTCAGAACAAGGTGAAGAGTAGAGAAAGCTTGTTGGACACTAAGAAAGCTTTGTTGTAGAGCATTTAACACAAAATCCGGGGAGGGGCCAGCTGAGTATAAGACTGTATCATCTGCATATAAATTGATGAGAGAGCTTCCTACTGCCTGAGCTATGTTGTTGATGTAAACTAAGAAGACCGTGGAGCCTAGGATCAAGCCTTAGGGTACTCCCTTGGTGATAGGTAGTGGCTGAGACAGTAGATTTTCTGACTTTATACACTGCATTCTTTGAGAGAGGTAGTTAGCAAACCAGGCCAAAGACCCCTCAGAGACACCAATACTCCTTAGCCGGCCCACAAGAATGGAATGGTCTACCGATTCAAAAAGCTTTGGCCAAGTCAATAAAATTAGCAGCACAACATTGCTTAGAATCAAGTGCAATGGTGACATCATTGAGGACCTTTAAGTTTGCAGTGACACATCCATTACCTGAGCGGAAACCAGATTGCAGGTCTAAGGCACTGCATCTCCGTGCTAGAGGCGTCACTACAGACCCTGGTTCGATTCCAGGCTGTATCACAACCGGCCATGATTGGGAGTCCCAAAGGGCGGCGCACATTTGGCCCAGAGTCGTCCTGGTTACCGTTTGGCCGGGGAAGGCCGTCATTGTAAATAAGAATTAGTTCTTAATTGACTTGCCTAGTTAAATAAAGGTTAAATAAAAAATAAAATAAATACATTTCAAATTCCTTATATTAAGCAAACCAGATGGCACAATTGTTCGTGTTTTTAAAATTTACGGATAGCCAGGGGCACACTCCAACACTCAGACATTATTCAGAAACAAAGCATTTGTGTTTAGTGAGTCGCCAAATCAGAGGCAGTATAGATGACCAGGGATGTTCTCTTGATAAGTGTGTGAATTGGTCCATTTCTGCTAAGCATTCAAAATATAACGAGTACTTTTGGGTGTCAGGGAAAATGTATGGAGTAAGAAGTAGATTGTTTTCTTTAGGAATGTAAGTGAAGTAAAAGTTGTCAAAAAATATAAATAGTAAAGTACAGATACCCAAAAAACTACTTAAGTAGCTACTTAAGTAGTTTTTTGTCCCTCCCCCCCACATTCCGAAATTGCATTTTTGTCCCTCCTAGTTTTGTCATTGGAATGTGATACAAAACGAGGCAATGGTGTGGTTTAGGACCATGCGGACGCCTCCGAGTGGTCGGGTAGGCTGTTTGGAGTAATAATTATGTAATAACTATGTCCCCCCTACTTTTAAAACCAAAGTTGCTTTAAAGTATTTTTTACATAAAGTACTTTACACCACCGCATGTTATTACTCCAACCTCGTGAAATGTGCAAACTGACATTTTTGTCAAAAACAACTTTATATAGAAGGAGTGCCATTGATTTGAAGGCCTGCACATGCTCAGTTTGGCACGAGACGATCGCTAGACCCGGTGACGTGTTTCTATGCATGAGCTTTGCTAGCCAACGTCGCTATGACATTGCCTACAAATGTGCTTCTTTATGCTGTACTGTCTTTTGTTCTGTTCTGGGCCTGGTTTCCGAAAAACATTTTAAGGCTAAGTTAATCGTTAGAACTATCCTATGGTTCTAATTAGCCTAATTAAGATGCTTCATCTTAGAACCAAATTATGTGCTTGCTTTCAGGGGCAAAGGAAAAACACTACTATATTTCATCTTCAATCATTTAAGAAAAATGATTGATTTCATTAAAGAGATTGAACAGTCTACTCTATATTCTAACAATATGGTTGTTCAAGATTTGTGTAAGATTCCCAGCCACTCACCACTCGTTAGTAAATCCAACAAAATGTTAAAAACACTTTTCATGTGTACCCAAATAGTGCTCAGTATTTATGCTGCAATAGTTTACGTGTCGGGGGGCTAGGGTCAGTCTGTTATATCTGGAGTATTTCCCCTGTCTTATCTGGTGTCTTGTGTGAATTTAAGTACGCTCCCTCCTATTCTCTCTCTCTTTCTCCTTCTCTCACTTCTCTTGGAGGACCTGAGCCTTAGGACCATGCCTCAGGACTACCTGGCCTGATGACTCCTTGCTGTCCCCAGTCCACCTGGTCATGCTGCTCTCCAGTTTCAACTGTTCTGCCTGCAGCTATGGAACCCTGACCTGTTCACTGGACGTGCTACCTTATCCCGGACCTGCTGTTTTGGACTCTCTCTCTACCACACCTGCTGTCTCTAACTCTGAATGATCGGCTATGAAAAGCCAACTGACATTTACCCGAGGTGCTGACCTGTTGCACCCTCTACAACCACTGTGATTATTATTATCTGACCCTGCTGGTCATCTATGAACGTTTGAACATCTTGGCCATGTTCTGTTATAATCTCCACCCAGCACAGCCAGAAGAGAACTGGCCACCCCTCAGATTCTGGTTCCTCTCTAAGTTTCTTCTTAGGTTACAGCCTTTCTAGGGAGTTTTTCCTAGCCACCGTACTTCTACATCTGCATTGCTTGCTGTTTGGGGTTTTAGGATGGGTCTCTGTACAGCACTTTGTGACATTGGCTGATGTAAAAAAGGGATTTATAAATACATTTGATTGATTGATATACACGACTGTTCAAAAGTTTGGGGTCCCTTCGAAATTTCATTGTTTTTGAAAGAAAATGATTTTTTTTGTCCATTTAAAATAACATCAAATTGATCATAAATACAGTACATTACTATAGTAGCTGGAAACGACTGATTTTTAATGGAATATCTATATAGGCGTACAGAGGCCCATTATCAGAATACATCACTCCTATGTTCCAATGGCACGTTGTATTAGCTAATCCAAGATTATAATTTTAAAAGGCCAATTGATCATTTGAAAACCCTTTTGCAATTATGTTAGCAGAGCTGAAAAATGTTGTTCTGATTATAGAAGCAATAAAACTGGCCTTCTTCAGACTAGTTGAGTATCTGGAGCATCAGCATTTGTAGGTTCGAATACAGGCTCAAAATGGCCAGAAACAAAGACATTTCTTCTGAAACTCGTCAGTCTATTCTTGTTCTGAGAAATGAAGGCTATTTCATGTAAGAAATTGCCAAGAAACTGAATATCCCGTACAACGCTGTGACTGCTCCCTCGCAAACTGGCTCTAACCAGAATAGAAAGAGGAGTGGGAGGCCCCGGAGCACAACTGAGCAAGAGGACAATAATATTAGTGTCTAGTTTGAGAAACAGACGCCTCACAAGTCCTCAACTGGCAGCTTCATTAAATAGTACCTGCAAAACACCAGTTTTAACGCCAACAGTGAAGAGGCGACTCCGGAAAATGTCTAAGTGACCCCAAACTTTTGAACGGTAGTGTGTGTGTGTGTGTGTGTGTATTTATATACAGTTGAAATCTGAAGTTTACATACACTTAGGTTGGAGTCATTAAAATTCATTTTTCTCAACCACTTCACAAATTTCTTGTTAACAAACTATAGTTTTGACAAGTCGGTTAGGACATCTACTTTGTGAATGACACAAGTCATTTTCCAACAATTGTTTACAGACAGATTATTTCATTTATAATTCACCGTATCACAATTCCAGTTGGTCAGAAGTTTACATACACTAAGTTGACTGTGCCTTTAAACAGCTTGGAAAATTCCAGAAAATGTCATTGCTTTAGAAGCTTCTGATAGGGTAATTGACATAATTTGAGTCAATTGGAGGTGTACCTGTGGATGTATTTCAAGGCCGACCTTCAAACTCAGTGCCCTTTTGCTTGACATCATGGGAAAATCAAAAGAAATCAGCCAAGACCTCAGAAAAAAATGGTAGACCTTCACAAGTCTGGTTCATCCTTGGGAGCAATTTCCAAATGCCTGAAGGTACCACGTTCATCTGTACAAACAAAACAAACGCAGCTGTCATACTGCTCAGGAAGGAGACGCGTTCTGTCTAACTAGAGATGAGCGTACTTTGGTGCGAAAAGTGCAAATCAATCCCAGAACAACAGGAAAGGACCTTGTGAAGATGCTAGAGGAAACATTTACGAAAGTATCTATATCCACAGTAAAACAAGTCTTATATTGACATAACCTGAAAGGCCGCTCAGCAAGGAAGAAGCCACTGCTCCAAAACCGCCATAAAAAAGCCAGACTACGGTTTGCAACTGCACATGGGGACAAAGATCGTACTTTTTGGAGAAATGTGGCCAAACAGAAACTATTTTGCCATAATGACCATCGTTATGTTTGGAGGAAAAGGGGGGGGGGGGGGGGGGGGGGGGGGGGGGGGGGGGGCTTGCAAGCCAAAGAACATTATCCCAACCGTGAAGCACGGGGGTGGCAGCATCATGTTGTGTGGGTGCTTTGCTGCAGGAGGGACTGGTGCTCTTCACAAAATAGGTGGCATCATGAGGCAGGAAAATTATGTGGATATATTGAAGCAATCTCAAGACATCAGTCAGGAAGTTAAAGCTTGGTCACAAATGGGCCTTCCAAATGGTCAATGACCATACTTCCAAAGTTGTGGCAAAATGGCTTAAGGACAAAAAAAGTCAGGGTATTGGAGTGGCCATCACAAAGCCCTGACCTCAATCCTATAGAAAATGTGTGGGCAGAAGGGAAAAAGCGTGTGCGAGCAAGGAGGCTTACAAACCTGACTCAGTTACAACAGCTCTTTCAGGAGGAATGGGCCAAAATTCACCCAACTTATTATTGGAAGCTTGTGGAAGGCTACCCAAAACGTTTGACCCAAGTTAAACAATTTAAAGGCAATGCTACCAAATACTAATTGAGTGTATGTAAACTTCTGGCCCACTGGGAATGTGATGAAAGTAAAAGCTGAAATAAATAATTATCTCTACTATTATTCTGACATTTCACATTCTTAAAATAAACTGGTTATCCTAACTGACCTAAGACAGGGAATTTTTATTAGGATTAAATGTCAGGAATTGTGAAATACTGAGTTTAAATGTATTTGGCTAAGGTGTATGTAAACCTCCGACTTCAACTGTATATAAACTCAGCAAAAAAATAAACATCCCGTTTTCAGGACCCTGTCTTTCAAAGATAATTCGTAAAAATAACTTCACAGATCTTCGTTGTAAAGGGTTTAAACACTGTTTCCCATGCTTGTTCAATGAACCATAAACAATTAATGAACATGCACCTGTGGAATGCTCGTTAAGACACTAACAGCTTACAGATGGTAGGAAATTAAGGTCACAGTTATGAAAACTTAGGACACTAAAGAGGCATTTCTACTGACTCTGGAAAAAATCAAAAGAAAAATGCCCAGGGTCCCTGCTCATCTGAGTGAACATGCCTTAGGCATGCTGCAAGAAGGCATGAGGACTGCAGATGTGGCCAGGGCAATAAATTGCAATGTCTGTACTATGAGACGCCTAAGACAGCACTATAGGGAGACCAGACGGGCAGCTGATTGTCCTCGTAATGGCAGACCACGTGTAACAACACCTTCACAGGATCAGTACATCTGAACAGCACACTTGCGGGACAGGTACAGGCTGGCAACAACTGCCCAAGTTACACCAGGAATGCACAATCCCTCCATCAGTCCTCAGACTGTCCACAATAGGCTGAGAGAGGCTGGATTGAGAGCTTGTAGGCCTGTTGTAAGGCTGGTCCTCACCAGACATCACCGGCAACAACATCACCTATGGGCACAAACCCACCGTCGCTGGACCAGACAGGACTGACAAAACAAATCGCTGTTTTGTCTCACCAGGGGTGATGGCCGGACTCGGTTTATCGTCGAAGGAATAAGCGTTATACCGAGGCCAGTACTCTGGAGCGAGATCGATTTGATGGTGGAGGGTCCGTCATGGTCTGGGGTGGTGTGTCACAGCATCATCGGACTGAGCTTGTTGTCATTGCAGGCAATCTCAACGCTGTGTGTTACAGGGAAGACATCCTCCTCCCTCATGTAGTACCCTTCCTGCAGGCTCATCCTGACATGACCCTCCAGCATGACAATGCCACCAGCCATTCTGCTTGTTCTGTGCGTGATTTCCTGCAAGACAGGAATGTCAGTGTTCTGCCATGGCCAGCGAAGAGCCCGGATCTCAATCCCACTGAGCAAGTCTGGGACCTGTTGGATCGTAGGGTGAGGGCTAGGGCCATTCTCCCCAGAAATGTCCGGGAACTTGCAGGTGCCTTGGTGGAAGAGTGGCGTAACATCTCACAGCAAGAACTGGCAAATCTGGTGCAGTCCATAAGGAGATGCACTGCAGTACTTAATGCAGCTGGTGGCCACACCAGATACTGACTGTTACTTTTGGTTTTGACCCCCCTTTGTTCAGGGACACATTATGTTCTTACAAATATTTACACATGTTAAGTTTGCTGAAAATGTATGCAGTTGACAGTGAGAGGACAATTATTTTTTTGCTGAGTTTGTGTATGTGTACAGTACCAGTCAAAAGTTTGGACACCTTTGCCTTGATGACAGCTTTGCACACTCTTGGTATTCTCTCAACCAGCTTCACCTGGAATACTTTTCCAGCAGTCTAGAAGGAGTTCCCACATATGCTGAGCACTTGTTGGCTGCTTTTCCTTCACTCTGCGGTCCAACTCATCCCAAACCATTTCAATTGGGTTGAGGTCAGGTGATTGTGGAGGCCAGATCATCTGATGCAGCACTCCATCACTCCTTCTTGGTCAAATAGCCCTTACACAGCCTGGAGGTGTGTTGGGTCATTGTCCTGTTGAAAAACAAATGATAGTCCCACTAAGCGCAAATCAGATGGGATGGTGTATCGCTGCAGAATGCTGTGGTAGCCATGCTGGTTAAGTGTGCCTTGAATTCTAAATAAATCACAGACAGTTTTACCAGCAAAGCATCCCCACACCACCTCCTCCATGCTTCACGGTGGGAACCACATATGCGGAGATCATCCGTTCACCTACTCTGCGTCTCACAAAGACATGGAGGTTGGAACCAAAAATCTAAAATTTGGACTCAGTCTAATGTCCATTGCTCATGTTTCTTGGCCCAAGGAAGTCTCGTCTTCTTATTGGTATCCTTTTAGTAGTGGTTTCTTTTCATAAATTAGACCATGAAGGCTTGCTTGATTCACGCATTCTCCTCTGAACAGTTGATGTTGAGATGCGTCCGTTACTTGAACTACATGAAGCATTTATTTGGGCTGCAATTCCTGAGGCTGGTAACTTAATGAACTTATCCTCTGCAGCAGAGGTACCTCTGGGTCTTCCTTTCCTGTGAAAGTAATGATGGACTGTCGTTTCTCTTTGCTTATTTGAGCTGTTCTTGCCATAATATGGACTTGGTCTTTTACCAAATAGAGCTATCTTCTGTATACCACCCCTACCTTGATTGGCTGAAATGCATTAAGGAGACATTTCACAAATTAACTTTTACCAAGGCACACCTGTTAATTGAAATGCATTACAGGTGGCTGGCTACCTCATGAAGCTGGCTGAGAGAATGCCAAGAGTGTTCAAAGCTGTCATCAAGGCAAGGGGTGGCTACTTTGAAGAATCTCAAATGTGTAATATATTTTCATTTGTTTAACAATATTTTGGTTACATACAAAATAATCTCTTTGTGTGTTATTTCATTATTCTACAATGTAGAAAATAGTACAAATAAAGAAAAAACCCTTGAATGAGTAGCTGTGTCCAAACATTTGACTGGTACTGTATATATATAAACAACATTTATTCTTACTCAGTGTCCATAGTCAACATACAAATTTAAACAACAAAAAAATATGTTTACTTTTTTTTTTTTACATCACACATGCAGCATAGCCCGTTCCACAAGAAGCATAGTCATGTCACCACCAGGCCAATACAGACAGAACAGAGAACAGAACATCCTGCACGTCTCACGATGATCAAACAGATGAGCCATGATAACACACCGTTGGATATCAATACAACTCCCTAGATTGACTGAGCCTCACAGACAGCTGCCCAAACCTGCCCTCAGTGTGTCCATACGTTGTGGCTTGGGTAAGGAGCCCATTGTTATTCTGAGGAGAGGGGTGGTTGGAAACACTTGTCTACACAGCATCTTCAGTCCCCTTGATTTCGACTGACTCCCTCTTCTCTTCTTTACTTCTTTTTGTTCTCTTTGCAGGCCACCACGTATCTCTGAGCTACGTTGAGGGGCGGGGAGTAGCCGTCTGCATACGACGTGTCCTCAAACAGCACTGAGTAGTCGTCCTGGGGCTGAGAGGGCAGAGAGAGCATGGTGGTTAGTGGAGAGAACAGGGTTCACTGATTTGGGGTCAGTTTAGCATTTGCACCACTAATGATTAAGGTTAGAATTGATGGAGGGGAAGCTGCCAAGCGAGGGGCCTGCCTGGATGCAGGGTTTGGTGTACAGTAACATTATCTCCAACTGAACGAGCTTCATGTAGTTTCGTCATCAAATAAAATGTATTCAAATGACATCAATCAGTCCCCCCCCCCCCCCCATCCCCCTCCCTTTCCTTGTCTCACCCGGTGTGGGTGTGTGTGGATGAGGGCTCTGTAGAAGCAGGTAGTCTGGGGGTAGAGGGCCAGCACCAGCTGGTCTTTACTGAACAGGGCCTCCGGGTCCGTCTCTGGGTTGGCCTTCCACTGGGGCAGGGGGATGATACGCCGCCTGCTCAGGGTGTGTCTCCTGGAGGAGGAGGATGGGCGATTGGGGGGGGTGGGGGAGTAGAGTAGATAATTGTCATATCCGAGGTAAGATTTTCAGGGCATAAAATATAATGTACTACAAGACAAAATAGTAGGAAGAGAAATATAGAAAATGAAGACAATGACTTACTCTTTTCCTTCCTCATCAATGTCATCCACTTCGTACCTGAAGGACAGAGCAGAAGAATACAACTCAAAACAGTCTGTGTTGAAGCTGATTGGCTAAAAGTGTTAAAGGCTGTAGCTGATTGGTAACAGTGGGATATGGCTGTACTTGATTGGCTAGCAGTGGCTGGAGCTGATTTGCTGATAGTTACTTGTTGGCGGAGTGGCTGTAGCTGACCACCTCGGCCAGGATCCACTGTTCGTCTCCGTCCACGGCCTTGACCCGCGCTGCCACCTTGTCCCCCTGCTTGGCCACGTAGTCACTGCTGGCTGGCATCGCCCCACACAGGGGAGGAGGACTGGAGAGGAGGAGGAGAGGGGGATACAGGGAAGGGGGAGGGTTAATATAGTAATGGAGGACAGAAAAAAAGGGGCAGGTGGAAGAAAAGTGGGGGAGGTACTGAACTTGAACTGTGCACAATAAGAACACAGATTTTCATTTACCGTTGTAAAACATTTTGCTATGTTGTGCAGTACTGAACAGGGCTCAGGAGAGAGACTGAATCATCAGACCCTACCTGTCTCCTGGCTTGCCGATCCACAGCGGGAGCGTCATGGCTGACTGTTGGAGCAGTGTCATCAGCACCCCCCTCCGCATGGTCTTCCTGGGGGGGTCATTGTCGCTGTTCACCCCTGCCATCTTAGCCGCTGGGGAGAGGAGAGAGGAGGAGATAGTGAAGCATGGGCTGCATCTCAATAGTACACAGTGGCTTCTTCTCCTCGTCTCCTCTCCTTCCTAAATAGGATGTAGGCTATTATGAGAATTCAGTCACAGCCATACTCGCCTTACCTATTCGCCTCTCCTCCAATAAGGATTTGATCTCTGCAATTTTGTCGAGGGCATGACGAAGAATACTGTGGGAGAGAGAGTGGTGCCTGAGTTATTACTTTGGAATGGAGCTGTACTTATTTACCCCACATGGTGGCGATGATTTCTGAACGCAAGACAAAAACACATCTAATCACTGAACTACCACAGTTGCATAGGTGAAAGGAAACATTACATTAAATGGCTTACACCAAACCTATCATGTCAGATCAGCAGACACCCCAAGGGGCATAGTGGAAGGGGCATAGGGATGTCAGTGTAGGCTACCCTGATGAAGACAGCTTGTCTGTCAAAACGTTGGTTATTAAATTATTGCATCTGAGCTCCTTTTCAAGTGTAGGCTACTGACCTGCACTCTGCCTCAGCGTCTGCTCTGGCTGTGGTGTAGAGTCCCCTCAGCTTAGTCCGGTAATAAGGGGAGGCTGGGGGAGATGGGGACAAGAATAACACCTTATTACACTCTGTGTGTGTGTGTGTGTATATATTGTGTGTGTGTGTATATATTGTGTGTGTGTGTGTGTGTATATATTGTGTGTGAGTGTGTGTGTGGGGGGGGTTGTTGTCTATCCTTGTGGGGATCTAAAATCCCCAAAAGTCCGCACAAGGATAGTAAAATAAAGAACATTCTCCCACGTCCCCATGAGAACAAAGGCTATTTTAATCTTAGGGTTTAGGGTTAGGGTTACAATTAGGGTTAAGATAAGAGGTTAGTGGTAAGGTTTAGGGTTACAAGTAAGGGTTAGGTTTAGGGGTCAGGGAAAACAGGATTTTGAATGGAAATTAATTTTAGGTCCCCACGAGGTTGGAAGAACATACCGTGTGTGTGTGGGGTAAAGAGTTAGCCAGACAACACATGAATAGAAACGGTGTGTTACTGTAATATGAAGAGTTCTAAAATAGTGTTGCAGTGTTGATGGACAAAGGGGAATGTGGGGAGGCGAGGTAGAGGCTCACTCTTGTTCTCAGTCTGCATCCTCTCATGTGTTTTCTGGATGTTGAGCAGGTTGTGTTCACTGCGCGACCGCTCCTCCTGAAAAAGAGAAGGAAAGGGATTAATATTACAATATGGTTGTTGCATAGGTGCAACATGACACAGCATATCAGCAAGAATAACATGTCATGTGCACACAAAATATCAATGTATTACACTGACTTATGTTTTGGCAATGAGATTTAATTTGATCTCTGCATATTATTCCTATTCTGCATTGCTTAGGTATCTTTTTTTTTTTTAAGAAATAAAATATTTTATGGGGTAGATCAGCTTTAATATAGCAGATAGATTGTAGCTTCCATCAATGTAATTGTCTGCATCACTTCCAATCGCCCATATATTTCTTTGCAAATAAATATATAAATATACACACACACTTGGAAGTCGGAAATGTACATACACCTTAGCCAAATACATCTAAACTCAGTTTTTCACAATTCCTGACATTTAATCCTAGTAAAAATTCCATCTTAGGTCACAGTTAGGATCACCACTTTATTTTAAGAATGTGAAATGTCAGAATAATAGTAGAGAATGATTTATTTCAGCTCTTATTTCTTTCATCACATTCCCAGTGGGTCAGAAGTGTACATACACTCAATTAGTATTTGGTAGCATTGCCTTTAAATTGGTTAACTTGGGTCAAACGTTTTGAGTAGCCTTCTACAAGCTTCCCACAATACGTTGGGTGAATTTTTGCCCATTTCTCCTGACAGAGCTGGTGTAACTGAGTCAGGTTTGTAGGCCTCCTTGCTCACATACGCTTTTTCAGTTCTGCCCACAAATTTTCTATAGGATTGAGGTCAGGGCTTTGTGATGGCCACTCCAATACCTTGACTTTGTTGTCCTTAAGCCATTTGCCACAACTTTGGAAGTATGCTTGGGGTCATTGTCCATTTGGAAGACCCATTTGCGACCAAGCTTTAACTTCCTGACTGATGTCTTGAGATGTTTCTTCAATATATCCACATACTTTTACTGCCTCATGATGCCATCTATTTTGTGAAGTGCACCAGTCCCTCCTGCAGCAAAGAACCCACACAACATGATGCTGCCACCCACGTGCTTCACAGTTGGGATGGTTTCGTCGGCTTGCAAGCCTCTCCCTTTTTCCTCCAAACATAACGATGGTCATGTCGATATAGGACTCGTTTTACTGTGGATATAGATACTTTTGTACCTGTTTCCTCCAGCATCTTCACAAGGTCCTTTGCTGATGTACTGGGATTGATTTGCACTTTTCGCACCTAAGTACATTCATCTCTAGGAGACAGAACGCGTCTCCTTCCTGAGCGATATGACGGCTACGTGGTCCCATGGTGTTTATACTTGCGTACTAGTGTTTGTACAGATAAACGTGGTACCTTCAGGCGTTTGGAAATTGCTTCCAAGGATGAACCAGACTTGTGGAGGTCTACAATTTTTTTTCTGAGGTCTTGGCTGATTTCTTTTGCTTATATATATATATATATATATACATATATACACACACACATACATACATACATACACACACACATCTTTAAAAAAAAAAAAAAATTCCTTTATTACCCTCCTACCCTACCACCCCTCCCCCAATTGGAGCAAACGAGTGAACAACAACACATATGGGTGGGTTAATCCTAGATTAATTTAAACCATGTTGGTGCAATGTTGGTGCCTTAGGCCTGTCTTTCCAGATTATACATACTATATATATTTCATGGACACAGTCTATTTTATACATTTTATTTTGTTTTTAACTTGTCATTCCTCTATCCTCAACCTCTCCCATATATTTCTGATGTCCATCCGGTTTGATATTTATTTGTCATATCTTTCAAACTGTGCTCTTTCAAAAAAGTTCTTAAAAGTTCTTATACGTTTTACGGGCACAGTATTTTTATATTAGTTATCTTGTGGTTATTAGTCCCAAAACAAGCGACATATGGACAGTACCAAAACAAATGATCTAAAGATTCTGCCTCTTCGCAGCAAAATCTGCAGAGCTGGGAAGGTTGTATCCCCCATACAAATAACATTCTGTTCATTGCAAGAATTAAGTAAAATAATTTAAATGGAAAAATTCTAAGTTTTGAATCCGGCGTTGTTTTGCATATCAGTTCATAAACCATGTGCCATGGAATCGGTACATCAAAAATCCCTTTTTCAATCTATATGGCACAGCTGTACATTCTTTGGTCCTTAAATGAAACTGATATACAGTGCCTTGCGAAAGTATTCGGCCCCCTTGAACTTTGCGACCTTTTGCCACATTTCAGGCTTCAAACATAAAGATATGAAACTGTATTATTTTGTGAAGAATCAACAACAAGTGGGACACAATCATGAAGTGGAACGACATTTATTGGATATTTCAAACTTTTTTAACAAATCAAAAACTGAAAAATTGGGCGTGCAAAATTATTCAGCCCCTTTACTTTCAGTGCAGCAAACTCTCTCCAGAAGTTCAGTGTGGATCTCTGAATGATCCAATGTTGACCTAAATGACTAATGATGATAAATACAATCCACCTGTGTGTAATCAAGTCTCCGTATAAATGCACCTGCACTGTGATAGTCTCAGAGGTCCGTTAAAAGCTCAGAGAGCATCATGAAGAACAAGGAACACACCAGGCAGGTCCGAGATACTGTTGTGAAGAAGTTTAAAGCCGGATTTGGATACAAAAAGATTTCCCAAGCTTTAAACATCCCAAGAAGCACTGTGCAAGCGATAATATTGAAATGGAAGAGTATCAGACCACTGCAAATCTACCAAGACCTGGCCGTCCCTCTAAACTTTCAGCTCATACAAGGAGAAGACTGATCAGAGATGCAGCCAAGAGGCCCATGATCACTCTGGATGAACTGCAGAGATCTACAGCTGAGGTGGGAGACTCTGTCCATAGGACAACAATCAGTCGTATATTGCACAAATCTGGCCTTTATGTAAGAGTGGCAAGAAGAAAGCCATTTCTTAAAGATATCTATAAAAAGTGCTGTTTAAAGTTTGCCACAAGCCACCTGGGAGACACACCAAACATGTGGAAGAAGGTGCTCTGGTCAGATGAAACCAAAATTGAACTTTTTGGCAACAATGCAAAACGTTATGTTTGGCGTGAAAGCAACACCCTGAACACACCATCCCCACTGTCAAACATGGTGGTGGCAGCATCATGGTTTGAGCCTGCGTTTCTTCAGCAGGGACAGGGAAGATGGTTAAAATTGATGGGAAGATGGATGGAGCCAAATACAGGACCATTCTGGAAGAAAACCTGATGGAGTCTGCAAAAGACCTGAGACTGGGACGGAGATTTGTCTTCCAACAAGACAATGATCCAAAACATAAAGCAAACTCTACAATGGAATGGTTCAAAAATAAACATATCCAGGTGTTAGAATGGCCAAGTCAAAGTCCAGACCTGAATCCAATCGAGAATCTGTGGAAAGAACTGAAAACTGCTGTTCACAAATGCTCTCCATCCAACCTCACTGAGCTCGAGCTGTTTTGCAAGGAGGAATAGGAAAAAATTTCAGTCTCTCGATGTGCAAAACTGATAGAGACATACCCCAAGCGACTTACAGCTGTAATCGCAGCAAAAGGTGGCGCTACAAAGTATTAACTTAAGGGGGCTGAATAATTTTGCACGCCCAATTTTTCAGTTTTTGATTTGTTAAAAAAGTTTGAAATATCCAATAAATGTCGTTCCACTTCATGATTGTGTCCCACTTGTTGTTGATTCTTCACAAAAAAATACAGTTTTCTATCTTTATGTTTGAAGCCTGAAATGTGGCAAAAGGTCGCAAAGTTCAAGGGGGCCGAAAACTTTCGCAAGGCACTGTACTTTTTATTTATCACAATTTTCTTTAACCAATTATGGTCTTTAATGCAGGTCCAACAGACAAGTTCCTTATTTTTTCCCCCTTCCACTTTCCTATTCCATATTTGCTGTGTTTTGGTTAGCTGTATGTATGACATAACTCCAACAGTCGTATTTATGATATAATTTACGAAGATTATACCTTTTATTTAAAAAAAATTCTAAAAAGTATGTTTTTTTTAATCAATTAGTATATTTGAGTTTAACAACAATATTTGTAGTATTATTTGTTCTCTTTTCTGGTGGATTAAATTGAAATTTCAACCAACTTTCTATGGCTTGTTTTAAAAATAGCAATATTTGGGAGATGATTTCCTTTTCGAATAACTGAAAGTGAGAGGTTGTAATCTGAATAATGGCAAAATGGCCTTTCTTGAATATAAGGTGAGACATTCTTACTAATTTGCTAGAGAACCAGTTTGGATTTAAGTATAACTTTTGTATGACTGCAGCCTTTATTGAGAGGTCTAATGCTTTAATATTTAATCACTTCTGCCCTCCAAATTCATATTCATTATATAAATAGGCCCGTTTAATTTTGTCTGGCTTGCCATTCCAAATAAAATTGAATATTTTTTTCTCATTTAATTTATAAACTGTTCGCTAGGTGTAGGCAAGACTATAAGCAAATAGGTAAACTGGGATATGACTAAAGCGTTTTCAGGGCAATTTTTTTTAGCTATTACATTACTCCCAAATGTGACTTTAATCACTATGATGGTATGATGTAAAAATATGAGCCATAGGAGTCACGTGTGAATATTACTAGCTAGGTTGCTATTTATCATATAACCGTCCTCCACTGTGGTCCTTGAGTCACTGGTCAGTGCTCCTGATGACAACATCACTTGGGCGTAGCAATCATTGTTTGAGACTTACCTGCGTCTGCTTGATGAGTTGATGGAGCTCTGTTAAAAGCTCTGCGATTTTGGTGTCTGCCGACATGATTTTGCCTGTGGTAACGAAATGTCCAAAATGCATTCATCAAATTAGTTTCACTTGAGTTTAAGCAGCAACATGATAGACATGCCTTGCAGACATGATAGCTAGCCAGCAGATTCCAACCCTACTGTTACGCTTGTTTACACTGAGTTGCACTGGGGTCGGAACATCATCATGGTTAGATTAAGACTCTGGGGATGATAAAAATTGTGTTGTACTCCGAATTACCCCATTATCCCAACTGTTACACCGGGAAGATTGAACTGCTTTTTTCCCCCGGAAAGCTGCCCTTTTCGTCCTCATGCTATCCAGCAGTAGCCATTATGGAATGACATGTTGCATTAGACAACAAAGGAGCTGATTGGCTGACACTGCCATTACAAAATGGTGGCGGTGGCTACTGCTAGCTAGCATGAGGACAAAAAGGGCAGTTTTTCTGGAAAGCTAGCAGTATTTCAATCTTCTCGATGAATCACTTTGGTCTAATGCTGCCGTTTTTCTCTAAATATCAAATAACTTCTGGGTAACAATTAAGTACCTTATTGTGACTGTTTTCAATTAAAATGGTCAACAAGAATCAAAAATAGCTTTTTAGCAAATAGCAATTTCTTTAGCCAGATTTGTTAGGCCTGTCTGGGAGTGGTCTATGTGGGGCAGGGAAAATGGAAAACTATCTGTTATTGGCAGAGAGGTTTGAAACTCACTCGCTTACTGAGGGGATTCGATTTATCTGGCCTGGGCGCCAGGATAGGCGTGTTTTGCAACGGGCAAAAGTTTATTGGATTTGTTTTGGAACCAGACTTTTGTTAGGACTGTCTGAGAGTGGTCTATGTGGGGCGGGGAAAACTAGCTGTTATTGGCAGGGAGGTTTGGAACGCACTCGCTTACTGAGGGAATTCGATTTATCTGGCCTGGGTGCCCGGATAGGTGTTATTCAACGGCTGAATGTTGATTGCATTTGTTTTTGAACCGAGCTGCCTGAGCCATGTTCCCCGTTCAAAGCCCACGGCGAAGTTGGCTCAAAACAAAAGTGACGTATTTTAAGCACGTGGAGTAATGAGTAGGATTCTATGTTTTCACATTCAAAAGTGATTGCTTTTGATAAAAACACATTATCTGCCTTTCCAATAAAAACTAGTTTGAAAATTCAAACATAGATTTTATGGAAAAGAGATGTATGTTACTGGATGATGTACCATGCTGCCTTTTTGACAACATGACCGGCATAGATCACTACTCAATTTTAGAAGGGTGCTCCCCCCTAACCGCTTTCCCCATTCATGTCACGGGCCATAGATCCGTGCCCGGCAGCTCAGCATAACCTAATACCGCCCATTGGTCTATTAACTAATTTACCACCTAGTAATGTCACCAGGCAGGCAAAAACTCCATCCCACCAAAACAGGCTGAAATTTCAGGAGGTCTTTTGAAAGAGATCTTACACTAAAGCCATTATCATAATTGTCACAATATTATTCCAACTACATCGTGTGGGAATATCTATATATATATATATACACACAACTCAGAAAATCACATTTTTGACTGCGATGGGCCTTTAATCTAACCGTGATTGCGTTCTGACCCCAGTGCAGCTCAATGTAAACAAGTGTAACGGTAGGGTTGGAATCTTCTGGCTAACATAGCTAGCTACCTAACAGTAAGGTTACATTACTAGGTCGTTTTATTGTTCGCAACGTACGTCACATTTACTTTGTACTTGCAAGTTGTCTGCAAAAGTTAGCTAACGTGGTCAGAACAAACATATTGCAGGAAGCTAGCCAGCTAAATTGTAAAAATCGAGCAAGCTAGCTTCGCTGGCTAAATAGCTAGCTAGCTTCTATGATGACTTAAACGTGATATTTCCTTTTTATCAACCACCAAACGCAGTTTATTTTGTGGAGTAACGTTACATTTTGGTAAATTGTTATACAACATGTTTAGAACTATACATTACCTACCTTTACCTTTGGTAGTTAGGTAGCTTGTTAGCTTTCATTCGTTTCAAGGCCTACTACGGACTGGCAACGAGGACAAACCGTACTACCCCAAACGTTTGTCCTACGTGTCTTTCAATATTGCATCTCGGCCATAGACTGTATACAAATAAGGCCTCTCTCTACCATATGGGTGTTCTAATGTAAAAATAATATATATATATATAATAATATATATAATAATCACACGTAAATATAATTGTTTGAATTCGTTTAGTAAATGTTTACAACCCATGTAATTTACTTCACCACTTTCATTCCATCTTCCAAACATCTCTCCTCAATGTTTACATATTGAAACATACAGACAGTTCTTTTGAGGCGTTCTCTTGTAAACACATTCAATCGGACTGTAATGTTCTGTTCTTTTTCTGAAGCTTGTGTAAAATGTTCCGTCAGCAGAATTCTGCGAGGGAGTGGAGGGAGGTTTGGCCTCTGGAAACAAACACCAGCTATAAACACAATGGTGAAGAAAACAGCTACACAAACAGCAAAACAATCACTAAAAACAAAACTCAATAGACAACTAATATGAATGTAAAGCTAGGTAGACAGTGCCCTAATGTAAAGCAATATATTGTATATATTTGATATTACTAGTTGGGTGTGTGTGGAAGGGGGGCAAAGGGTGGTGAGGTGGAGATACTGAAAAGTTAATATTCAACGCTGTCATAGAGAAAATGAGGTCGTAAAATGGACCATAGACAGACGCAGATAAGTGTTGGCTTATCTGCCATGTGTCAAAACTGTCTGGGACGCTCTGTGCTGTTTATAATAATGTGTGTGCGTGTGTGTGAGTATTTGTGTGTTCAGTGTGTTTGTTGAGTGTAGGCTTAGTCACAGCTCATATGGGTAAGCTCATATTTCAGCAAATATTTATTGAACAGTGCGCCCACATGACTGAGAAATGCCAAGAAAGTGTGGAAGGAGGAGTCACAGAAAGAGTAAGAGGAGAAGGAGAAAACAGTGAAATAAAAAACAGGAATGTTGTTAGACAGCTGAGAGATAGCCGTTGAAAGAAAACAAGCACAAATGTAAGAAATATGAATAGTGGGAGTGAAAGAGAGACTGGGAGAAAGAGAGAGTGAAGCCTAAACATGTCACCCCGCCCCTCTCAGCTCTGACTCCAGTTTATGGCCAGTACAGTACTGTTTATGACTGTTTATGGAGGCAGCGAGGGAAGTAAAACATGCCAAGAACTCTCTCCCTGCTTCAGTACGCCTGCGTCAAACCGTCCTTGCTCAAAAACAATTAGGTCATATCCAAAAGGACTGGTTTGTGGAATATTCAAGCCAGGCTTTAGGAGAAGAGGCTACTTTGAGACGTTTTACTCATAGCTCCTGGTTCAAGGCCTGTAATTTATTCTACAGCGTCGGAACATGAGTGTATTTATGTGAGGGAAGGGCCTTTCCTCATCGTTTTCACAGATACAGACAGCCATGTGTTTATTTGTCATGACTACAGTCTGAATAATTCTATCTAGGACACACACACATATATATATATATATATATATATATATATATATATATATATATATATATATATATATTCCTTTATGTAGGCCTACAGTACAACATACATTTACTTTCCCCTCTATTAACATGCACAGGTGAGAACACACACACAATGGGATTTCATGGGTGCTATAGAACTGCGATCAAAATGGGTTCAATGCCTACTGAACAATCAAAATCTGTCGAACAACTTAGCATTGTCACCAAAAGTTGGTTCACCCTGCTCACATTCACACACCTCACCTTCAAAGCACCCTTTGGATTGGCCTTGACAGACAAATGAAGGTCATACAAAGACAGGGGGGCTGTTAGAAAACGTGAGAAGTGTGAGCTTTGAACCACAGGTGTTGATAAGACTGAAGGAAAAACATTGTTAATCTAATCTTTGTCTCCGAGGAGGGAGGAGTTGATAGGGCAGAGAAACCATGTCGGTGAAGGAAACTAGGTGCATTTAGAATTAAGAAAAGAGTTAATTAATTGCCCGTGTAAAATAAATTACCATTGGAAGATTACCAATAGAAAGAAAGGATAAAGCATAATTGTGCAATGGAATAGATTACACAAATACAAACAGGCTACTAATAAAGAGAAAGACAACATGTACCACGAGATGTAGAGCAAATTAAATCAATAAAGGGCACCTGATGAAAATAAACAAACATGAGGGACCTTAAACTACAGTGACATATTTTATTGAAAGTTGGCGTCAAACATTTACCAAAAACTCATGCAACGTTCACTGACTCAGGCAATGGCCAATGACTCATAACAAAACTGGGAGACATGGAGAAAGGGAGGAGCGACCATGCTTTATAAAGCACACGGGCAAGCGCATAAACCACCCATTTCGAGAGTAAAAAAAAAAAGAAACACCCGTGGAAAATAACTGCTTTCTAAAGTTGTTTTTGTTGCTGTCCGGCGAAAAGTTAGTGTTCATTTACTGTTTATCTGTTCAATAGAAGAGTCGCTATGTCAAGCTTCGTAGACGTGAAGAATGTTGAGCCAACTTACTTTGAAGAACAACACTATGACGAATATGAATACTATAACCTTTCAGAAAAATACACATGTAAGTATCAGTAGTTTTTATACTTGTTTGTGCAATGGATTATCAAGTTACGACCACCAAATAATGGTCACCGCAAAGAATTGAAAAATACATTTCAAACTCCTCAACGTGTCGTAAGTGGCACATGTTGACTGCTATGACGTTGCATTGGGGGCAAGTGAGTTTTTTTTATTTTTTTTATTGTTTTCAAAGTCTCTCAATCTGAACTGTGAACTCGCACTGTTTTCAGGCTGCGCTAGCCGCAAGGGGCGGTCAAAGAAGGAAGCCAGCGACAATACCAACCGCCCCAACCCCGGAGGACACGAGCGCAAGCTCGTAGAGAAACTTCAGAACACTGAAAAGAAAGCCAAGGCGTGAGTAAATGGAGGTAAGCCCCCCCCACACAATCTTTGGATACACTTCACATTTTTAAACATTAATTATTTCATCTGGGGCTCAGGTGTGGGACTAAATACAAAGTTTGAGAAAGTGAATATTCAACATTTGATCTACAGTGAATTATTTTTTTTGTATGCTTATTGGCCTACTAAATACTATTTTTAAGGCATTGTTTTGATCCTATATCAGTAGTCTGTTCCTACCACCCTCATGTAGCAAACGGTCAAGTAGGCAGAACGTAACCAAAGTGCATTTGTCTTTCCTTTCAGGACAAATCGGACGGCTAACCCTGGCAACCGACCATGGCCGCTTTGGCGACAAAACCAAATGGGCAGGCAGACGGTGAACTCTGATGTAGAGGGAGGTGAATATGAGGACGGGTCACATGCTGCCAATGAGTTTGACTGTAGCTTCAGTGAAGGGAGATTTCAGTCCTCTCCTTCATAGAACTGATGGTACGGTCGGTGGGAGTGGCCCCCATATTGGTTGTTCACCTCATTCATGGGTAGATCTCTGCTGAAGGTGATGTAGACCACTTGTGCAAGCGGCTTCTGAACGACCTTCCCACGCAAGTGGAGAGTAATGTGGGTGTTGGCAGGCTGCATCGCTTTTCAGTATCAATGTGGTATTGTTTTTAAGTCTTAATTGACGATGCTTGTCACTTAATGTTTTTATAAACCAAAGAGGTTCTGAAAATTGATTGATTTTTAAAAAGTGTATTGAAAATAAATGCTTTCATAAAATATATTAAAAGTCTTGGTGTAAAGTGGTACTCCAGTCTCCTTTTCATGTCCATTTTAACTCAATTTACTTAACAAAAGGCACATCTCAATAGGTGGTCCAGGTAAGTCACGACATAGCAGGGGGGAGGCTGACATCACAACTTTCCATCCAACCAACTCTTTGAATGCCCTATTCCTTAAAGTTTGCAGTCTAAACACTATTTTTCTTAACCTTTTTTTTAAACCTTCTGGTGTGTGTAGTTTACTGTCTTTATACTTGGGATATTACTTTTCCAACATCACTGGAGGACGTCTTTAATTATGAATTTGTCTTCATGGATGGTGTCATGGGCTTTAATCTTCAAACAAGCCACTAGGTGGCAGTAACAGATGTGTCAAGTTAGTCCTCTTTGGGAATGCTCTATTTTAGAAAATTTGTGCCAAAGAATTAAGGGATTACTGTCAAATTGACAATTTGAAGAGCCCTTGACAAATAACAAAAAATGCAAAAGAAAAGCAATTTGTATGACTGCTCATTCAACTGTTTAAACTAAATGGATAATGAGAATAACAAGTGGTGCTTTGCATCTCATCTGAAAATGAAGGCTACCCTTGCACTGAAATGAGTTGATATTGGACAGGGTTTTTATATTCGGTTAGTATCACGTCTTTCAAGGCAGCATAGCCTACATGGCAGTTTGTCTTGTTTTGAAAGTAATTCCCTATTTCTAAATTGAAGAGAAACTTGCTGTCAAATGCACTCACAAGTGTGACAAATAAAATTAGCTTTTTGATTTGATACAGTGCTGTTAAGGTTACTGTAGAACTTCAATACAAAAGTGTTTTAATCAATTATTTGGTGACGTGAATATTTAATAGTTTTATCTGTCAATGTTTCACTATTTTTATTAAATACACTGAGGATGGTCCTCTCCTTCCTCCTCTGAGAAGCCTCCACTACTTGATACCTAAATCGATACTGTCATTGTGGTTCTTCAAAAATTATGCATAATACTTGTTGGATGTGCATTTGGTGTCCATCTGTTGTTGATTTACAGCAGGGTCTCATTAGATTCAACAGAAAAAGCATCAAGGTCTTTTTTTCATGTTTTTGTGCCTTGGATTGGAAACGAGTCTACTGGGGGTGAATATCGGATAAACTATTGTGCAACACCCAACGCTTTTCCTATGAATTATTCTGGATATGACAAATTACATAGCCTAGTGGGTTTATTCACAATATGATCTGGTAATGAAAGAACATGTCAAATACATTTTGTTTTCCATGTTACACCTGCAATTTTAAACAATACAAAGGGCTTGAAGTAGCCTACTTGAATTTGGAGCTCAGAAATGCAAGCACTGGAATAGGCCTACCTTTTAAAATCAGACATTTCCTCAATTCGGTACTTGGAAAAGTCATTGTAATTATTGTTGCCAATTTAAAAGTTCTCCTTATAGTTATCCGTGATTTCGTTTTTGTGAGTGATATGGCCACTTTCGTTTGTTTCCCGCGGCTTCAATTGAAGGATGTTGTGCTCCTCTGTTGCGGTAAAACCACATTCTGTTATGTGGATGACAAAATCTAATGCTGGCTTCAACTTGGCTTTCCATACAAATTCTTCCATTAAAATAGGAACCTGTTTATTTTTTATACTTTTTGCATGCTTTTTGGGGGAGGTGAGGTTCTATATTAGGTCCTATGTACAATTATATAAATTATACAATTGTATAACATTGAGGTCCTTGAAATGTACAATTAAGTGCTTGAAAAAGTCCCTTAATGTCCTTGAATTTGACTTGACAATGTCTGTATGAACCCTGCTTAAAGAATGTGTAGTCCTAGGTCTATGTTATGTTGGTAGAGTTATGAGCCAATTTGCATATATTCATTTTAATTCCTGTATATACACATGTCTAACTGCATGACAATATGTTTTATTTTTGTTTCAAATCATATTAAATGTTGGTCCCAGTGTCACACATTGGCCCCATTTATATTTATAAAAATAACCATTAGCAGAAATGAAAACAAGATCATGTAATGAAAACGTATTCATGAAACACAGGGGAATATACATTCATATACACACACTGTAGCCTTTTACTGCATGTACATGCACACACACAGTTGTCAAATTCCCCCTGCTGTCTTTGGGGAGTGTACCTCAGCGTAATACTAACTAATCGGATTATATAAATCACCCCATCATGGCCTCTTGAAAATAGACACACACACACACACACTTGCATGATCAAACAAACAGAGATATTGTCAACAAACAGACAGATGTTAGCTAATTTCATGTTCGTACTTAACAGCAGATAAAAACAGAAGACAAGGCTGCATTTACACAGGCAGCCCAATTCTGTTCTTTTTTTCACTAATTGGTCAGATCAGCTGTTTTGCCATTGGGCAAAATATCAGAATTTGACTGCCTGTGTAAATGCAACCATAGTCTGGGACAAGTGATTGGTTTGTTGATGAATTATAGATGTTTCTGGCATTATACATACATAAATAAGTTACAGCTAACAGAATATAAGCATTCAATGGTCTGGATGCTATGGTCTGTTTCTGCTTCAGCCAACTTGTCATTGTCATGCCAGATCCAGATCCCATTAGAGTTGTTCAAGGCATAGCCTATGCATTGACTTGTCAGTTATTCAGGCTCGATGTGTAATGACAGGAGAAATCACGAATTCACTACTCCCCTCCACTCACTCATGACATAGGTGCCAATAGGATTTAGGCTTATATAAAATCAGGGGTTAAATATATGCATAGAAAGGCAGACATATAAACAATTTGTCAGATTGTTGCATGACTTGTGCATCATCACATCAACTGGTTTAGAGGAATGGGAAAGAAGAGAACACTCGCCCAAACGGTGTGCCCCCCCCATCTGCAGTGGAGTTACCGGTGAATTTAGAAGTTGCCCTGGTTGCCTAGCAACTAGCCATTGGAAATTCCTGAAAGAGACCACTGAGACCATGGTGAGTGCATGTTGTAGTGTGTTAGAGAGATCATGTGTGTATGTCTGTGCACATGTTGCTGTTGTATTATACACTATACAGTGCATTCGGAAAGTATTCAGACCTCTTTCCCTCTTCCACATTTTGTTACTTTACAGATTTATTCTAAAATGGGTGAAATAAAAAATTTTCCTTACCAATCTACACGCAAAAGAAAATTCTCGTCTGTTATCGTCACAGCTGCATATATAACCCCTCAAGCAGATACCACGACGGCCCTCAAGGAACTTCACTGGAGTCTATGTAAACTGGAAACCATACATCCTGAGACTGCATTTATTGTAGCTGGGGATTTTAACAAAGCAAATTTGAGAACAAGGCTACCTAAAATCTGTCAGCATATTGATTGCAGCACCCGCACGGGCAATATACTGGACCATTGCTACTCTAACTTCCACGATGCATACAAGACCCTCCCCCGCCCTCCCTTCGGGAAATCTGACCATGACTCCATCTTGCTTCTATAGGCAGAAACTCAAACAGGATGTACCCGTGACTAGAACCATTCAACGCTGGTCTGACCAATCGGAATCCACGCTTCAAGATTGTTTTGATCACGCGGACTGGGAAATGTTCTGGGCAGCCTCAGAGAATGACATAAATCTATACGCTGACTCAGTGAATGAGTTTATAAGGAAGTGCATTGGAGATGTTGTGCCCACTGTGACTATCAAAACCTACCCTAACCAAAAACCATGGATGGATGGAGGCATTTGCGCAAAACTGAAAGCGCATTTAACCACATTTAACCATGGAAAGAGGACTGGGAATATGGCAGAATATAAACCGTGGAGTTATTCCCTCCACAAGGCAATCAAACAACCGAAATGTTGGTATAGGGACAAAGTGGAGTCCCAATTCAACGGCTCAGCCACGAGACGTATGTGGCAGGGTCTACAGGCAATTACGGACTACAAAAACAGAACCAGCCATGTCACGGACACCAACGTATTGCTTCCAGACAAATTAAACACCTTCTTTGCCCTCTATGAGGATAGTAAATAAATACAGTGCCACCGACTCTGCCCGCTAACTAGGACTGCTGGACCCCATTCTTCTTCTCCTTGGCCGACGTGAGTAAGACATTTAAACATGTTAACCCTTAAAAGGCTGCTGGCCCAGACGGCATCCCTAGCCGCGTTCTCAGAACATGCGCAGACCAGAGTTGCACATGGAGTAAAACAAACATACAGTCAATAATACAGTAGAAAAATAAGTTTATATACAATGTGAGCAAATGAGGTGAGATAACGGAGGTAAAGGCAATAATAATTAGGCCATGGTGGCGAAGTAAATACAATATAGCAATTAAAACACTGGAATGGTAGATTTGACAGTAGATGAGTGTGCAAAGTAGAAATACTGGGGTGCAAAGGAGCTAAATAAATAAATAAATACAGTAGGGGAAGAGGTAGTTGTTTGCGCTATTTATAGATGGGTTATGTACAGGTGCAGTGATCTGTGAACTGCTCTGACAGCTGGTGCTTAAAGCTAGTGAGGGAGATAAGTGTTTCCAGTTTCAGAGATTTTTGTAGTTTGTTCCAGTCATTGGCAGCAGAGAACTGGAAGGAGAGGCGGCCAAAGGAGGAATTGGCTTTGGGGGTGACAAGTGAGATATACCTGCTGGAACGCGTGCTATGGGTGGGTGCAGCTATGGTGACCAGAGAGCAGAGATAAGGTGGGACTTTACCTAGCAGGGTCTTGTAGATGACCTGGAGCCAGTGGGTTTGGCGACGAGTATGAAGCGAGGGCCAGCCAACGAGAGCGTACTAGTCGCAGTGGTGGGTAGTATATGGGGCTTTGGTGACAAAACGGATTGCACTGTGATAGACTGCAACCAATTTGTTGAGTAGGGTGTTGGAGGCTATTTTGTAAATGACATCGCCAAAGTCGAGGATCGGTAAGATGGTCAGTTTTACGAGGGTATGTTTGGCAGCATAAGTGAAGGATGCTTTGTTGTGAAATAGGAAGCCAATTCTAGATTTAACTTTGGATTGGAGATGTTTTATGTGAGTCTGGAAGGAGAGTTTACAGTCTAACCAGACACCTAGGTATTTGAGGTTGTCCAGAGTAGTGATGCTGAACGGGCAGGCAGGTCAAGGTAGCGATCGGTTGAAGAGCATGCATTTAGTTTTACTTGTATTTAAGAGCAGTTGGAGGCCACAGAAGGAGAGTTGTAAGGCATTGAAGCTCGTCTGGAGGGTTGTTAACACAGTGTCCAAAGAAGGGCCAGAAGTATACAGAATGGTGTCGTCTGCGTATAGGTGGATCAGAGACTCACCAGCAGCAAGAGCGACATCATTGATATATACAGAGAAGAGAGTCTGCCCAAGAATTGAACCCTGTGGTACCCCCATAGAGACTGCCAGAGGCCCGGACAACAGGTTCTCAGATTTGACACACTGAACTCTGTCGGAGAAGTAGTTGGTGAACCAGGCGAGGCAATCATTTGAGAAACCAAGGCTGTTGAGTCTGCCGATGAGGATGTGGTGATTGACAGAGTCGAAAGCCTTGGCCAGGTCAATGAATACTACACATGGCTACACAGTATTGTTTCTTATCGATGGCGGTTAAGATATCATTTAGAACCTTGAGCGTGGCTGAGGTGCACCCATGACCTGCTCCGAAACCAGATTGCATAGCGGAGAAGGTACGGTGGGATTCGAAATGGTCGGTGATCTGTTTGTTAACTTGGCGTTCGAAGACCTTGAAAGGCAGGGTAGGATAGATATAGGTCTGTAGCAGTTTGGGTCACGAGTGTCCCCCCCTTTGAAGAGGGGGATGACCGCAGTTGCTTTCCAATCTTTGGGAATCTCAGACGACACGAAAGAGAAGTTGAACAGGCTAGTAATAGGGCTTGCAACAATTTCGGCAGATAATTTTAGAAAGAAAGGGTCCAGATTGTCTAGCCTGGCTGATTTGTGGGGGTCCAGATTTTGCAGCTCTTTCAGAACATCAGCTGACTGGATTTGGGAGAAGGAGAAATGGGGAAGGCTTGGGCGAGTTGCTGTGGGGGGTGCAGTGCTGTTGACCGGGTTAGGGTGGCCAGGTGGAAAGCATGGCCAGCCATAGAAAAATGCTTATTAAAATTCTCAATTATAGTAGATTTATCAGTGGTGACAGAGTTTCCTATCTTCAGTGCAGAGGGCAGCTGGGAGGAGGTGCTCTTATTCTCCATGGACTTTACAATGTCCCAGAACCTTTTTGAGTTTGTGTTGCAGGAAGCAAATGTCTGCTTGAAAAAGCTAGCCTTGGCATTTCTAACTGCCTGTGTATATTGGTTTCTAACTTCCCTAACAAGTTGCATTTCACGGGGGCTGTTCAATGCTAATGCAGAACGCCACAGAATGTTTTTGTGTTGGTTAAGGGCAGTCAGGTCTGGAGAGAACCAAGGGCTATATCTGTTCCTGGTTCTAAATTTCTTGAATGGGGCATGCTTATTTAAGATGGTGAGGAAGGCATTTAAAAAAAAAAAACAGGTATCCTCTACTGACGGGATGAGGTCGATATCCTTCCAGGATACCCAGGCCAGGTTGATTAGAAAGGCCTGCTCGCTGAAGTGTTTCAGGGAGTGTTTGATAGTGATGAGTGGAGGTCGTTTGACCGCTGCCCCTTTACGGATGCAGGCAATGAGGCAGTGATTGCTGAGATCTTGGTTGAAAACAGCAGAGGTGTATTTAGAGGTATATTTAAATACAGAGGTATATTTATTTTATTTTGTATTTGTCTCCAGGCAATCAGACTGCTTAACAGCAATCATTAATTCAGAGAGGCTGCTGCCTACATAGAGACTCAATAGTCACTACAATGCAACTTTAATGATGTTTACATATCTTACATCACTCATCTCATATGTATATACTGCATCTTATACCATCTATTGCATCTTGCCTATGACGCTCGGCCATCGGTCATCCATATATCAATATGTACATATTCTTATTCCACCCATTTAGATTTGTGTGTATTAGGTAGTTGTTGGGGAATTGTTAGATTACTTGTTAGATATTACTGCACTTTTGGAACTAGAAGCACAAGCATTTTGCTAGTAATGGAAATGGTCAAAAAAAGTATCTCATTCAATTATTGATACCTCTGTCCCAAATGTCCCACTATGTCCTTTACTGTTTGAGTTCAGTGAGTACCACTTATTTTATTCTTCTTTATGATATTTTTGTCCAGAGGAAGCGTTTCTCTAACCCAAACACCAGATGGCAGCCTCTAATATAATGTCCCAAGACTCAAGCCCCCTGTTCGTCACGTGACCTTGTATTGAAACATTTACTTACTCAAATTACTAAGATATTGCATTATTAGAGGCCTATCTGAAATACACTAATATTACCATTAACTTTGTTACTTTGACTAGTCTCCATATCTGTTTCTTTCAACTAGGACGTCCCAATAGCAAGACCCTCACAATAACTACTGCTAATACACACGGATCACTCTCAAACAATGTTCAGCTTTTACCCCTACTGTAAGCTTTAAAAACAAAACAAACACAATAACTTTCTTCATATTAGAAGGCATTTTAGTCTACCGTAGCAATGTTACTCTATATACAGTGGGGCAAAAAAAGTATTTAGTCAGCCACCAATTGTGCAAGTTCTCCCACTTAAAAAGATGAGAGAGGCCTGTAATTTTCATCATAGGTACACTTCAACTATGACAGACAAGATGAGAAAAAAAATCCAGAAAATCACATTGTAGGATTTTTATGAATTTATTTGCAAATTATGGTGGAAAATAAGCAAGATTTCTGGCTCTCACAGACCTGTAACTTTTTCTTTAAGAGGCTCCTCTGTCCTCCACTTGTTACCTGTATTAATGGCACCTGTTTGAACTTGCTATCAATTTAAAAGACACCTGTCCACAACCTCAAACAGTCACACTCCAAACTCCACTATGACCAAGACCAAAGAGCTGTCAAAGGACACCAGAAACAAAATTGTAGACCTGCACCAGGCTGGGAAGACTGAATCTGCAATAGGTAAGCAGCTTGGTTTGAAGAAATCAACTGTGGGAGCAATTATTAGGAAATGGAAGACATACAAGACCACTGATAATCTCCCTCGATCTGGGGCTCCACGCAAGATCTCACCCCTTGGGGTCAAAATTATCACAAGAACGGTCAGCAAAAATCCAAGAACCACACGGAGGGACCTAGTGAATGACCTGCAGAGAGCTGGGACCAAAGTAACAAAGCCTACCATCAGTAACACTACGCCGCCAGGGACTCAAATCCTGCAGTGCCAGACGTGTCCCCCTGCTAGAGCCAGTACATGTCCAGGCCCGTCTGAAGTTTGCTAGAGAGCATTTGAATGATCCAGAAGAAGATTGGGAGGATGTCATATGGTCAGATGAAACCAAAATATAACTATTTGGTAAAAACTCAACTCGCCGTGTTTGGAGGACAAAGAATGCTGAGTTGCATCCAAAGAACACCATACCTACTGTGAAGCATGGGGGTGGAAACATCATGCTTTGGGGCTGTTTTTCTGCAAAGGGACCAGGACGACTGATCCGTGTAAAGGAAAGAATGAATGGGGCCGTGTATCATGAGATTTTGAGTGAAAACCTCCTTCCATCAGCAAGGGCATTGAAGATGAAACGTGGCTGGGTCTTTCAGCATGACAATGATCCCAAACACACCGCCCGGGAAACGAAGGAGTGGCTTCGTACGAAGCATTTCAAAGTCCTGGAGTGGCCTAGCCAGTCTCCAGATCTCAACCCCATAGAAAATCTTTGGAAGGAGTTGAAAGTCCGTGTTGATCAGCAACAACCCCAAAACATCACTGCTCTAGAGGATATCTGCATGGAGGAATGAGCCAAAATACCAGCAACAGTGTGTGAAAAACTTGTGAAGACTTACAGAAAATGTTTGACCTCTGTCATTGCCAACAAAGTGTATAAAACAAAGTATTGAGATAAACTTTTGTTATTGACCAAATACTTATTTTCCACCATAATTTGCAAATACATTCATTAAAAATCCTACAATGTGATTTCCAGGATTGTTTTTTCTCATTTTGTCTGTCATAGTTGAAGTGTACCTATGATGACAATTACAGGCCTCTCTCATCTTTTTAAGTGGGAGAACTTGCACAATTGGTGGCTGACTAAATACTTTTTTGCCCCACTGTAGGTTGGAGTCATTAAAACATATTTTTCAACCGCACCACAAATGTCTTGTTAACATACTATAGTTTTGGCAAGTCGTTTAGGATATCTACTTTGTGCATGACACAAGTAATTTTCCAACAATTCCAACAAAGCAAGAAAGAGGCCACTGCTCCAAAACCGCCATAAAAAAAGCCTGACTATGGTTTGCAACTGCATATGGGGACAAATATCATACTTTTTGGAGAAATGTCCTCTGTTCTGATGAAACAAAAATAGAACTGTTTGGCCATGATGACTATCGTTATGTTTGGGTGAAAAAGGGGGAGGCTTGCAAGCCGAAGAACACCATTCCAATCGTGAAGCATGGGGTGGCGGCTTTGCTGCAGGAGGGAGGGAAATAATGTGGATATATTGAAGCTCTCAAGCTCTCAAGACATCAGTCAGGAAGTGGGTCTTCCAAATGGATCTTCCAAATGGACAATGACCCCGAAGCATACTTCCAAAGTTGTGGCAAAATGGCTTAAGGACAACAAAGTCAAGGTATTGGAGTGGCCATCACAAAGCCCTGACCTCAATGAAACAGAAGATTTGTGGGCAGAACTGAAAAAGCGTGTGCGAGCAAGGAGGCCTACAAACCTGACTCAGTTACACCAGCTCTGTCAGAAGGAATGGGCCCAAATTTACCCAACTTATTGTGGGAAGCTTGTGGAAGGCTACCCGAAACGTTTGACCCAAGTTAAACAATTTAAAGGCAATGCTACCAAATACTAATTGAGTGTATGTACAATTATGACCCACTGGGAATGTGATGAAAGAAGTAAAAGCTGAAATAAATCATTTTCTCTACTGTTATTCTGACATTTCACATTCTTCAAATAAAGTGGTGATCCTAACTGACCTAAGACAGGGAATTTTTACTAGGATTAGATGTCAGGAATTGTGAAAAACCGAGTTTAAATGTATTTAGCTTAGGTGTATGTAACCTTCTGACCTCAACTTTACATTTTAAAATAAATTACAAATATATCATGTTTTTATTGTCCTATTAGGATGGAACGGGGCCCAACCCTATATCCTAGATGCCCATCTGAGCGACCTACCTACTAAGAAGTCCTTAGTAGGTAAGAATTCCTTAGGGGCCCCACCCTATTTCCCTCTTTATGTGTTTGAGCCAATCTGTTGTGTTGTGACAAGGTAGGGGTGTTATACAGACGTTAGCCCTATTTGGTAAAAGACAAAGTCCATATTATGGTAAGAACAGCTCAAATAAGCAAAGAAGACAGTTGTAAATCCTGCAGCGCCTTTTGTCACAATCTCCGATTTTAGAAAAACAACAAATGTCGGTACGTATAAATGTCTTATATCGGCTGAAAGCTTAAATTCTTGTTAATATAACTGCACTGTCCAATTTACAGTAGCTATTACTGTGAAAAATGGCATGCTATTGTTTGAGGAGAGCTCCTAACAACAAAACAGATTTTTCACCGTTATAGGTTTGATAAATTCACCTGTGTACTTATATTCTGAAATCTTGCTATGATTCATCATCCAAAGCGTCCCAGAGATAACATGAAGTGACATTTTGTTAGATAAAATCATTTTTAATATCCTACAAAGGTCCATATAGCATGCACAATCAATTTTGTATTTCGATTTTGTATTTCCTCGTTCAATTTGCAAAGAAATTAATCTGTGAATATCTAACCATAAACGTTGTTTCAACCAGTCGAATCACGTTCATATGTATTCCTCAGAGATCCTAGAACGTAACCAGACTTCACTATATCATTAGGGGTGTAGTATATCCTATAACAAATTTGGTCATAGACACCAAATTTGGTCATAGAGCGACACCTTCATGGCACACCGATGACGTGGGCAGTTTTCACTTGATCAACTCTAACTTTGTCAAAAAAGCACCAATCGGAGTCAAACAAAGCTAGCTAGATAGCCAATGAGCTAGGCTTTACGCAAACCCTGTATCTGTCGCAAAATTTAGCTGCTAACCCTATGCGACAGCATGCCTTTTCCTTTTGGACAAAAATGATAAGAATATTCCGAGTTATGAAGTTATGAAAACTGGTTGTTTTGCAAATGTTGAACTTATAATATGGCTATGAATACTGGAAATGCTAAATCAAAGTCCAAGTATACAAATTTGATGATATTCTTGCAGAAATTTTTTATATGAATGCAAATGTCTCCTTCACGATTTGCCCAAATGTACCTGGTGACTTCACACTAAATGTCATGTAGTTCCCTCATACTTCAAGTTATCCGTCTTTGCACATACACTGCTTCCATATTGTGGACACCATCGGAATTACAACCAGAGTGATGGCTAGAAGTGGGACCTTTCTGTTTCATTTCAACAATGGTGGTAGAAAATAAGCAGTTGTTTTTTTTCTTTGTATTTTCTTCTACTAGATCTATTGTGTTATATTCTCCTACATTCAATTCACATTTCCACAAACTTCAAAGTGTTTCCTTTGAAATGGTACCAAGAATATGCATATCCTTGATTCAGGGCCTGAGCTACAGGCAGTTAGATTTGGGTATTTCATTTTAGGCGAAAATTAGAAAAAAAGGGGGCTATCCCTAAGAAGTTGTTAAGGTCAGTCAATCAGGAAAATTTCAAGAACTTTGAAAGTTTATTCAGGTGCAGTCGCAAAACCCATTAAGCGCTATGACGAAACTGGCTCTCATGAGGACCTGTTCAGAGGAGACTGCGTGAATCAGGCCTTCATGGTCTAATTGCTGCAAAGAAACCACTACTAAAGGACACCAATAAGAAGACGAGACTTGCTTGGGCCAAGAAACACGAGCAATGGACATTAGATAGGTGGAAATCTGTCCTTTGGTCTGATGAGTCCAAATTTGAGATTTTTGGTTCCAACCGGCGTGTCTTTGTGAGACGCAGAGTAGGTGAATGGATTACCTCCGCATGTGTTGTTCCAACCGTGAAGCATGGAGGAGGAGGTGTGATGGTGTGGGTTGCTTTGCTGGTGACATTGTCAGGGATTTATTTAGAATTCAAGGTACACTTAACCAGCATGGCTACAACAGCATTTGTTCAGCGATATGTCTTCCCATATGGTTTGCGCCTAGTGGTACTATCATTTGTTTTTCAACAGGACAATGACCCAAAACACACCTCCAGGCTGTGTAAGGGCTATTTGACCAGGAAGGAAAGTGATGGAGTGCTGCATAAGATGATCTGGCCTCCACAATCACCCGATCTCAACGCAATTGAGATGGTTATGGATGAGTTGGACCGCAGGGTGAAGGAAAAGCAGCCAACAAGTGCTCAGCATATGTGGGAACTTCAAGACTGTTGAAAAAGCATTCCTCATGAAGCTGGTTGAAAGAATGCCAAGAGTGTGCAAAGCTGTCATCAAGGTAAACGGTGGCCACTTTGAAGAATCTAAAATGTTAAATATATTTAGATTTGTTTGACACTTTCTATGTTACTACATGATTCCCTTTATGTTATTTCATAGTTTTGATGTCTTCACTATTATTCTACAATGTAGAAAATTATAAAAATAAAGAAAAACCCTTGAATGATTAGGTGTGTCCAAACTTTTGTCTGATACTGTATATATTTTTTGTAAGTTACTTTATGAAGACACAAACTACTTCTGTACATTTATACTGTTTAATATCAAGTAATAAAAGCCTTGTATTGAACACACATGCTGGCTAACATGCTGACCACACCGCTCACTTTACGTGAGGTAGCGTTGCAAAATAAATGTACACATACACGTTAATCAATCATTTTATCCAAACTGCTCATGTGCGTCAATGAGAGTCTGCGTAGCCAGGCACTAAAATATAACTTGGTTCTATTTTTGACGTGTGAAGTGCTGTAAGTCCCGCCTTTCTCATCTCCTCATTGGTTTTTAGCAGCATATACCCACGTGGATGATTTAAATATGAACTGAGGTCCACACTTCAGTCCAGTTGGTGGTGTTAATGCACCTTAAAGTTGGTTGCCAACCGCTATATAACGTCCAAAGAAGAAGAAGACTGAATGAGGAGAGATTACTATAAACTAACTGGGTATACCCTTTTATTATGGCATTAATTGTCAGAGTAGAGAGGACCTTGTGCATTTCAGATAAAATAACGACCCAATGTTCATATACCAGGACAAATTAGCTAGCAACATTAAGCTAGCTAGCTAGCTCAATTGCCATGAATGTTTCATGCGTTTCGACCTGTCCCCAAATTAATATAGTTGGTTCAGAGTTTGTTTTTATATTTAAACCTTCGTGTCTTGATGGCGTGTGGTGTGACTGGACAAAATTAATTTACGCACAATGGCGCATGCGGACACACACGCGCCCGGTCTTGTCAGCATGTAAAGGATCCTTAGGCTTCCGCCTTCTTCCCGTGACATTCCAGCCCCCCCCCCCCCCCTACGCCACTGCTCAACATTAACATTACACCACATCCCCCTTTCTGAAGAACAAAGGGTGGTAGTACCTTTGTCTCAGCAGGTCATAAGGGGTTATTCTGCCCTTGTAAAACAGACCTGTTCCTCGTCTGGCTTTTTACTAAAGCTCAGTATATCACGTGAACATTTCACTGTTATTTTATTTAACAAATATTTATGTTGAACCGTTCTCACTACATTAAACTTTTATACATGTTACTTTCATTCAGTCAAAGATTAAATCTCTGGTTTTATCACTTCTCTGCCTGATCTTGTTCTCACAAAGGCAGGTGTGACCTGACAGTTTATGTCAGTATGTCCTCCTCAGGTAGCTGCATCTGTTGGCTGTCTTCACAGTTGTTCTTTGTAGCTGGCGCGGTGTGCCAGTGTGTTTTGTGGCTCGCTGATAAGGTAAGAGCAGGGATTGTGATGTGGAGATGCCACTGTGCCCTGTGCTTTTGCTTCGTTGTCTCCTGGTGACAGTCTGGGAAGGTCTCTCACCCAATGTCTCTTGAAGTAGCCTTTTGCTTCCATCCACCTCTTCTTTCTTTCCTTGAGTTGAACTTTCCTGAAGTCTGGAAGTACTGGCTCTAATGTGGCTGGTAAGATAATGCGACTAGTTCTGCTAGTTCTGCTGACTGAATCCATTGCTCAGACCTGTAAGATCTCTAGGCAAGCAATTCCAGAAATGGATCCGCAGCGAAGGCTTTGCAGGTCTCTCCCTGAAAACTGTGGCCCATTATCTGTGACTAATGTCTCTGCTATCCCGTGGCGGGCAAACAAAGATTTCAAATGTACAAGGACATCTTTGGACCTCGAAAGACTGAGCTCAGCTATGTCTACATACAGTATCTTGAGAAATACTTGACCACCAGTAAGTAGTTAGTGCCGCTCAATGTGAATAGGTCTGCACCTAGTTTCTGCCATAGTCGGTCTGGTAGTTTGGTTGGCATGAGTGGCTCTCTGACGTTTGTCCACTCCTTGACTCACACCCTGCAGTGCAAGACTAACTCGCTTAACTGACTGCAAAGGCCTGGCAACCATACTTGATTGTCTAGCACATTCTCTGCATTAGACTACTGCCTGGTGTCCCTCATGTGTTTTCTCGAGCACACTGTTTCTCGTTGTAGATGGCATCACTAACCTAGTGCCCTGTAAACAGAAGACCCTCACGCACAATCAACAGAGCTCTCTCAGTCCAGTAGTGCTTTAGTGCCCCGTCCAGTGTGCCGGGGTCCGGCCATCCTTCTATGCAGTGTCTCATCACTTCTGAACCCGGCAGACAAGTTTTCACTCGTGGGTAAGTTCTCTATTATTGTGTCGATATCGATGTTTGTATCCTCCAGCAGTTCACCATCGGCTCTACTCCCACTGTTCAACACAGTTGCGCTTGAGAGCGTATCGGCTGTTTTAAGGCTCTTCCCTGGAACATGAGTGAAGAAGTAAGAATACTTAATGAGCTTCATTCAGAATCTCTCGTCCTATGATAATGTCACTGGAACACTTTCAGCTGCTCACATCCCCAGTACCGCTGGTTTTTCTTTGACAACATCTGTGGAGATGATATGACTGAGGAACTTTACCTCTCTTTTCCCAAACTTGCACTTTTGTGATGCCCACTTTTTTGGCTTTTTCCAGGACTGTGTGTACTCTCGCGTCGTACTCAGCTTGATCTCTCCCCCAGACTAGCACATCATCCATGTGGCACACCACTCCATCGAGACCCTCTATCACCTCCGTCCCCATCTAGTTCTGGAAGTGTTCTGGAGCGGAGGCTATCCCCAATGGAAGACGGTTGAAAAAGTACCTTCCGAATGGAATGATAAATGTAGTGTAGTGTGCCGACTCCTTTGTTAGTGGTATTTGCCAAAATCCCATGTTAACATCAAGCATTGTAGATATCTGTACTCCTGCCAACATTCCCAGTGTTTGCTCCAGTGTTGGCAGGATGAGTTTCTATCTGCACACAAACTCATTCAGCGAGGTTAGATCCACACAGATGCGAACCGTGCCATCTTTCTCAGGAACAACAACCATCCCTGAGCACCAGTCATTAGGCTCCTCTATCTTGGTGGTTACATCCCACCGTTCCATTCGCTTCAATTCCTACACCTTTTCCATCAACGGTAGGGGAACAACAGCAGGGGAACTCTCCATGGCACCTTGAGTGAGAACTATTTGGCATCTGGCTTGAGTTTAATTGTGTAAGGCTGCTGCACTAAACCTAAACCACCACAGAGCTTGGGGTACGTTCCTTTAACTGTGTCCATGCCTATGGTATCTAGCCTATCCACCAACTTCAGCTTAGTTAAAGCTGTGTGTAGGTTTTTCACTACATAAATGTATTTGTTTGCTACCCCAACTACACTAAGTCAAGCTCCCCCCGGCCCAGACAGTGGTTTGTTGACAGAGGTTAGATTGTCTACATTGTCCTCTTTAGTGATCTCTTTGTACACCTCCTCTGGTATAACAGTCAGGTCAGCTCCTGTATCGATCTTAAACCTGACATTGGTATTTCTGATTTGTATCCGTACGGCCCATGGGTCTTCTCCTGCATTCACTGTGCCAAGGAAAAGTCTACTATTGTCTTCTGAGACGGCATTTACTGCGATACCTGACGTACACACTTTTCCATAATGTCCTCTCTTACCAAAGTTGTGGCACTGAATGAGGCGTTTTCCCACAATTGGAGCATATTTTCTGTCTTTGCTCACTAAGTGCATCCTGTTTACTTTTTCCCTGTGTGTGTGCTTTTCCCTTTTTCTTGAACTTACTTTGTTTGAAGCTTTTCTCAGCATGCACTGCATCCATGGCAATTGCTTTTCTAGCACTACTATCTCTACCCTCAAGTCAGTTTGTTGTCCTTTTATTACCTCAGATTGTGTCGCCATATTAGTGTATTTTGTCAAGTCTTTGTGTAACTGCATTCTCTCTGACAATGTTGTTTTCAGACCTACAACTAGTCTGTCCCTCATGAGCGTTTTCATATAATGGCCCCTAAGTTGCAGTTTTCAGCCAGTGTATACAGTGATGTGATAAACGAGTCTACAGTCTCATTTGCCTGTTGCATCCTCTGAATAAAACTAGCTCGTTCGTAAAGAAAAAAACATTTGTCACAAAAAAACGTTTCAAAGCTTTCTTTCACGCTGGTGTATACCAGTCTGTCTTCTTCTGTGAGATTGAGTCATCTTAGCACATCATCTGCCTCTTCACCCATGCAATAAACTAGTGTGTTTACCTGGTTTTCCCGTGATAAGGTGTGCAAATTGTTAGCCAGTCCAAAACGTTCAAACCTTCTGATCCTTCTGATCCATTTCTCCAACACTCCTGTGGTTTTGAGAAGTAAAAAGATTCCAGGGGTTGTATGGTGAACGTCGCACTCGGTGGTGCTCTCCCTTGTTGCCCCGCCGCTGCAGGTGCTTGCTGTGCAGCCTCCTGTGCCGGAGCTTGCTGCTGCTGGCAATCCATAATGCTGCCTCGCTGCTAGAGCCACTCTCCTCCCTCCGCCGCGTTCAGTCCTCTGAACTCTTTTCAAAGTATGTCAGTGGCCACTTCTGACACCACGTCGTGTAGGTTACTTTACGAAGACACAGACTACTTCTGTACGCTTAAACTGTTTAATATAAAGTACTAAAAGCCTTTTATTGAATACACATGCTGGCTAAAGAATCCCTAGGCTTCCGAATTCTTCCAGTGACATTCCAGCCCCTACTACAATCCATAACATTTGATTTGATTTTGATTTGATTAGAAATAACTTTCAGTCCCTTACAAAACTCAGTTTTGGATGAGACTGACTTTATGACCAAAGTTATACTATTTACCCTTTTTAATCAATTTTGACACTAGAATGAACTCATACCGATGCCACATAGGCTGTTTAGAACCAACTTCTTTGGTTTTAAACGGCCTGAGGGGCAGTTGACCTTTAACACATGTCAGTGATCAGACACTCACTGCTCTCACTCCTCTGTCTCTCTCTTCTCTCTTTCTTTTTTTCTTCTTTCTTTCTTTCTTTCTTTCTTTCTTTCTTTCTTTCTTTCTTTCTCTCTCTCTACCTCTCCCCCTTTCTCTCCACTCTCTATCCTCTCCTCCTTTCTCCTTTCATTATCTTCTCTTCATATTTTCTTCTCTTTCTCTTCCTCTCTCCTCTATCTCCTCTGGCCAGAGGGTGTCTCCTCAGTTTGTTCCTAATTCACTGGGTAATAATGAACAAATCATTTAGCTATTAGCATTAGATTAAATAGGCAGGTTGTCTCAGGAAATCGAAAATGTTCCACTTGTGTTCTGGATGACTCAGGAATACTCCAGAATGTTTTTTGACCAACTTGTTTCCATGGCGATGGCTTGTCTGGAGTAAGTGGACATCACATCAGCACTTTGACCGTCTGGTCAGTCTGGGTCACTCACTCACTCATCTCCATCGCACCGGCTGGCGCATAGGGCAGCAACAGAGGCACTCAATTTCTCTCTGTCTCTGGCCATCTCCACCTTCCCCCAACTCTGCTGATGCTGTTGAAGCTCGGACTCGATTGTTCTCCGCCACGTTGTCTTGGGCCTCCGCTTCTTACGTCTGCCCTCTGGAGTCCAATGGACAGCTATTCTTGGGATAGAGTCTGTACTCTTTCTCAGGACGTGTCCAATCCAGCTCCAGCGTTGTTTCTTAAGTATGGCATCCATGGCTTCCTGCTTATTTTGTCTAAGGAGGTTGGTGTTTGATATTGTGTTTGGCCAGAAGATGTGCATGATTCTCCGGAGACGAGTTGTGTGGAAGGTAGATCATTTTTTCAGGTCTGCTTCTGTCATTTTCCAGCATTCTGAACCATAAAGGAGAGTTGCCAGTACACAGCTCTGGTAGATTTCAAGTTTTGTATTGGGCTATATTGTCCGGATTTCAAGACTTTATTCATAAAGATTGCTCTTGCTTTATTGATTCTGGTACAGATGTCTGGTGCCTCCATCATGGCATATGGTTCTCCCAAGGTAAGTAGAATTGCTGGGTTAACTCCAGGTCATGTTTGTTGATTTGTACTGCTTTTGCTGTGTTGATGCTGATGGGCATGACCTTTTCCTTGCTGCAGTTGATAAACAGGCTGACTAGCAGGTCAGTTTTATCTTGTAGATGTTGGTGTGTGTGATAAAAGAGCAAGGTTATCCGCAATGCCGCGCAGAATAAATGCTATTCTGTGCAGAGATGCAAGAGATTGAACTACACTGAGTTGGCCCATTAGTTTTCACTATATAGATCAATGCTCTTTCTGTGTTCAAATCAACATTACATCAGCCACTTTTTTTCATTCCCGTTTCTAGCTTGATCCATTCCTTGCGTGGCCTTCTTCTGTGTGCTATTTGGTATTTTATTAGGATCCCCATTAACTGTTGCAAAAGCAGCAGCTACTCTTCCTGGGGTCCACACAAAACATGAAACATAATACAGAATGACAGAATACAGAACAGCATTAGACAAGAACAGCTCAAGGACAGAACTACACACATTTTTAAAAAGGCACACGCAGCCTACATACCAAGGCATACACACAAACTATATATGTCAAATAGGGGAGAGGCGTTGTGCCGCGAGATTTTGCTTTATCTGTTTTTTGAAACCAGGTTTACTGTTTATTTGAGCAATATGAGATGGAAGGAAGTTCCATATATATATATATAATACTATATAATCGTTTTCTTGAATTTGTTCTGGATTCGGGGACAATGTAAAGATCCCTGGTGGTATGCCTGGTGGGATAAGTGTGTGTGTCAGAGCTGTGTGTAAGTTGACTATGCAAACAATTTGGGATTTTCAACACATTGTTTCTCATAAAAAGAAGAAGTGATGCAGTCAGTCTCTCCTCGACTCTTAGCCAAGAGAGACTGTCATGCATAGTATTTATAGGAGTGGCTATAGAGCCTGATTACAATTAAGAACAAAACCACTCTGTTCTTGGCCAGCTGCTGCTTAACTAGATATTTTCTTGCAGCACTGGACCACATGACTGGACAATAATCAAGATTAGACAAAACTAGTGCCTGCAGAACTTGCTTTTTGGAGTGTGGTGTCAAAAAACAGAGCATCTCTTTATTATGGCTAGACCTCTACCCATCTTTGCAGCCATTGAATCTATATGTTTTGACCATGACAGTTTACAATCTAAGGTAACGCCAAGTAATTTAGTCTCCTCAACTTGTTCAACAGCCACACCATTCATTACCAGATTCAGCTGAGGTCTAGCACTTAAGGAATGATTTCTACCAAATTCAATGCTCTTCGTTTTAGAGATGTTTCGGACAAGTGTACTACTGGCCACACATTCCAAAACATACTGCAACTCTTTGTTAAGGGTTTCAGTGACTTCATTAGCTGTGGTTACTGATGCGTATATGGTTGAATCATCAGAATACATGGACACACATGCTTTGTTTAATGCCTTGAGAGCTGCCCTGCAGTACACCACACTTTACATGTTTGACATTAGAGACGTTTCCATTAAAGAAAACCCTTTGAGTTCTATTAGATAGATAGCTCTGAATCCACGATATGGTAGAGGTTGAAAAGCCATAACAAGTTTTTTCAACAACAGGTTATGGTCAATAATAAAGGCTGCACTGAAATCTAACAGTACAACTCCCACGATCTTCTTCTTATCAATTTCTTTCAACCAATCATCAGTCATTTGTGTCAGTGCAGTACATGTTGAGTGCCCTTCTCTGTAAGCATGCTGAAAGTCTTTTGCTAATTTGTTTACAGAGAAATAGTATTGTATTTGGCCAAACACAATTTTTTCCAACAGTTTGCTAAGAGCTGGCAGCACGCTTATAGGTCTGCTGTTAGAACCAGTAAAAAACGATTTACCACTCTTGGGTAGCGGAAATACTTTGGCTTCCCTCCAGGCCTGAGGACAAAGACTTTCCTCTAGGCTCACATAAAAAATATGACAGATAGGAGTGGCTATAGAGGCAGCTATCATCCTCAGTAGCTTTACATCTAAGTTGTCAATGCCAGGAGGTTTGTCATGATTGGTCGTTAACAGTAATTTTTCCACCTCTCACACAATAACTTTACAAAATTCAAACTTGCACTGCTTTTCTTTCATTATTAGTTTTTTTATGCATGATTATAATTGCTCTCTGTTTGTCGGGGGTATTTCCTGCCTAAGTTTGCCCACTTTGCCAATGAAATAATCATTAAAACAATTGGCTACATCAAATGATCTTGTGATTGAATAAGACATTTGATTCGATGAAAGATGGAGTTGAATTTGTCTTTCTGCCAATAATTTCATGTAAAGGACTCCAAAGTTTTCTTTCCATAATTCTTTATATCATTGATCTCGGCTTCATACTAACGTTTGTTCTTCTTTTTGTTGAGTTTAGTCACATCATTTCTCAATTTTCAGTAAGTAAGCAAGTCAGACTTATTAGCCACTCCTTTTGCCCCATCTCTTTCAACCATACAGCTTTTCAATTCCTCATCAACTGATGGAGCCTTAATAGTTCTAACAGTCTGTTTCTTAACAGGTGCATGTTTATCAATAATGGGAAGAAGCAATTTCATAAATTCATCAAGTGCAGCGTGAGACCAACAAATATTTTTAACATCATCCACATAAGAGTCACAGCAAAATATTTTGTATGATCTCTTATATACTATTTTAGGCCCAGCTGTTGGAACTTTGGCTTTCCTGGATATAGCCACTATATTGTTATCACTGCATCCAATGTGTACAGATATAGCTTTAGAACAAAGTTCTACAGCATTAGTTTGACAGCTTGATGAAAACCAGTCAATATTCAGGTCGCCAAGAAAGTAGACCTCTCTGTTTACACCACACACTATCAAGCATTTCACACATATTATTTAGATACTGACTGTTAGCACTTTGTGGCCTATAGCAACACCCCCAAAGAAAATGTTTTAGATGTCCCAAGTGAACTTGCAACCACAATACTTCAATAACACTTGACATAAGATCTTCTCTAAGCATTACAGGGATATGGCTCTGAATATATACAGCAACTCCTCCCCCATAAGCATTTATGTCTCTTCTATAAATGTTATATCCTTTAATTGCTACTGATGTATCATCAAATGAATTATCTAAGAGAGTCTCAGAAATGGCTAATATATGAACATTATCTGATGTTAGCAATTTATTGATTTCATGAACTTCCTTTCTAAGGCTACATATGTTAATATGGGCTATTTTCAGCCCTTTCCTGGGTAGCTTATCAGAGATAGACATAATATTGAAAAGAGCAGACAAAGCAAGATAAAAAAATATACGTTCAGCAGTCCATTAATCAATTGGTGTGTGTGATGCGGTGTTGAGGCTACGAACCCATAGGCTTGGCTCTCTCATCCCTTCCAGGCTTCTGGGAGGGACGGTGGACAATGAGCCTGTCGTAGCGGATGTACGCAATGTCCCCACGTGCTCTGGCAGCTTTCATGGCTGGGATCAGTTCTTTCCTCTTCTGGCGCACAGCTTCAGGATAGTCCTTGTTGAGGGAGATGTACATTCCTCTCAAGTTCTTGGCTCTTTCCGGAACAGCTACCTTGTCCTTGAACCTCAGGAACTTGACCACTATCGCCCTGGGCCTATCACCTTGTCCGGTGGTGGGTTTTCCAGGCTGTGGGCACGCTCCACCTCAATCCTCCTGTGGACCGTCTTCAATTTCTTAGAGATCATTTCGCTCACTTTGTCCTCAGACTCCATCCAGGTCTCATGTGGAGATTCTGCAATTCTGTCCACAACCATGTTGTTTCGCCTTGATTGTCCCTCGAGATAGTCTGATTTATCTGTCATTGTTATCATGGATTCACACACAGAACTGATGTCCTCTCTCAATGATTTACAGATCGCTGTCATCTTGCTGTTCTCCTGTTTCAACTCGTCGAGCTGACCCTGGGAGAACTGCAAACTGTTCTTCAGGTCCTGGACCTCTCTGGTCAGGTCGTCCATTCTTTTATTAGTAGAATCCACGAGTATTTCGAACAAAACACTTGAAACTATTTTCTTGTTGTTGTAACAGCTACTTATAGGTCTCTTTTTGTTTGTTCAAAAGATCCTTCACGTGTGATAGAGAGACACCACTGGCACTGTCCTCAACGGTACTCCCGCCGGCTTTGGTATTTGTCATGGTAGTTAGCAACGTATGTTAGGCTGTTACTCCTCGCAGTTCCAGACAGGGCAGGTCACGGGGGAAATTTAAAACAACAAACAGCAGGGATCTAGACAGTCACAAACCCGGGACAATCTGCAGTCCCAGCCACAATGGCTAACCGCGTCGCGGGCTGCGTTCAAGAACACCTCGCTAGCTTGATGTTCAGCTAGCTAGCAGCTAGGCTAGCTGCGACTCCAAATAGCTCCTCAGACTCGTCCTTGGTTGGCAGGATCACTGGAAAGATACAAGTAGTCCCAGCAATTGATTCAAACTGTGTCGCGGGATCCAACATAAGAAGCTAGGTAGTGTCGTGTCTGTGGCTATGCCGGATTAAGTGATATGACATGCTATTCTATAAAATCCTTTCTCCGTAATTAATATTACCTGATTGAGCTAATCATGTAAATGTAATTAACTAGAGAGTCAGGGCAACATGAAAGAATATTTATAGAGCTGTTATCTTCCGAATAAACTCTTAAAGACCTAGTAATATTTTACATCAATAGCAGTCAATATTAATCGTCACCTTAATTCAGTCTCTGTCAGGGGCGTGAATGAGGACCCAAAAGCGAATTAACAAACAGAGTTTCTTTAATGATGAACACACGTGGGCTCAGATGGACAGGTAGATTCCGACAGGACAGGACAAGGTTGCAGCAAACACGATGATAGTCTGGTTCAGGCATGAGACACACAAACAAGAATCCGACAAAGACAGGAGCAGAAACAGAGAGAGATATAGGGACCTAATCAGAGGGAAAAAGGGAACAGGTGGGAAAAGGGGTGAATGAGGTAGTCAGAGAAGACAAGGAACAGCTGGGGGAAAGAGGGACAGAAACGGTAACCTAGTACGACCAGCAGAGGGAGACAGGGTGAAAGGAAAGGACAGAAAGACACAACATGACAATACATGACAGTACCCCCCCACTCACCGAGCGCCTCCTGGCGCACTCGAGGAGGAAACCTGGCGGCAACGGAGGAAATCCTCGATCAGCGCACGGTCCAGCACGTCCCGAGAGGGAACCCAACTCCTCTCCTCAGGACCGTACCCCTCCCAATCTACGAGGTACTGGTGACCACGGCCCCGAGGACGCATGTCCAAAATCCTACGGACCCTGTAGATGGGTGCGCCCTCGACAAGGATGGGGGGGGGGGGGAAGACGAGCGGGGGCGCGAAGAACGGGCTTGATACAGGAGACATGGAAGACCGGGTGGACGCGACGAAGGTATCGCGGAAGAAGAAGTCGAACTGCGACAGGATTAATGACCCGAGAAATACGGAACGGACCAATGAACCGCGGGGTCAACTTGCGAGAAGCCGTCTTAAGGGGAAGGTTCTGAGTGGAGAGCCAAACTCTCTGACCGCGACAATATCTAGGACTCTTAGTTCTACGCTTATTAGCAGCCCTCACAGTCTGCGTCCTATAACGGCAAAGTGCAGACCTGACCCTCTTCCAGGTGCGCTCGCAACGTTGGACAAAAGCCTGAGCGGAGGGGACGCTGGACTCGGCGAACTGAGATGAGAACAGCGGAGGCTGGTACCCGAGGCTACTCTGAAAAGGAGATAGCCCGGTCGCAGACGAAGGAAGCGAGTTGTGGGCGTATTCTGCCCAGGGGAGCTGTTCTGACGAAGACGCAGGGTTGCGAAAAGAAAGACTGCGTAAGATGCGACCAATAGTCTGATTGGCCCGTTCTGCTTGACCGTTAGACTGGGGGTGAAAGCCGGAAGAGAGACTGACGGAAGCCCCAATCAAACGGCAAAACTCCCTCCAAAATTGAGACGTGAATTGCGGACCTCTGTCCGAAACGACGTCTGACGGAAGGCCATGAATTCTGAAAACATTCTCGATGATGATTTGTGCCGTCTCTTTAGCAGAAGGAAGCTTAGCAAGGGGAATGAAATGAGCCGCCTTAGAGAACCTATCGACAACCGTAAGAATAACAGTCTTCCCCGCTGACGAAGGCAGTCCGGTGACAAAATCTAAGGCGATGTGAGACCACGGTCAAGAGGGAATGGGAAGCGGCCTGAGACGGCCGGCAGGAGGGGAGTTACCGGACTTAGTCTGCGCGCAGACCGAACAAGCAGCCACGAAACGACGCGTGTCATGCTCCCGGGTGGGCCACCAAAAACGCTGGCGAATGGAAGCAAGCGTACCCCGAACGCCAGGGTGGCCGGCTAACTTGGCAGAGTGAGCCCACTGAAGAACGGCCAGACGAGTAGGAACGGGAACGAAAAGAAGGTTCCTAGGACAAGCGCGCGGCGACGGAGTGTGAGTGAGCGCTTGCTTTACCTGCCTCTCAATTCCCCAGACAGTCAACCCGACAACACGCCCCTCAGGGAGAATCCCCTCGGGGTCAGTGGAGGCTACTGAAGAACTGAAGAGACGAGATAAAGCATCAGGCTTGGTGTTCTTAGAGCCCGGACGATAAGAAATCACGAACTCGAAACGAGCGAAAAACAGCGCCCAACGCGCCTGACGCGCATTAAGTCGTTTGGCAGAACGGATGTACTCAAGGTTCCTATGGTCAGTCCAAACGACAAAAGGAACGGTCGCCCCCTCCAACCACTGTCGCCATTCGCCTAGGGCTAACCGGATGGCGAGCAGTTCGCGGTTTCCCACATCATAGTTACGTTCCGACGGCGACAGGCGATGAGAAAAATACGCGCATGGGTGGACCTTGTCGTCAGAGAGGGAGCGCTGAGAAAGAATGGCTCCCACGCCCACCTCTGACGCGTCAACCTCGACAACGAACTGTCTAGAGACGTCAGGTGTAACAAGGATAGGAGCGGATGTAAAACGATTCTTGAGGAGATCAAAAGCTCCCTGGGCGGAAACGGACCACTTAAAGCACGTCTTGACAGAAGTAAGGGCTGTGAGAGGAGCTGCCACCTGACCGAAATTACGGATGAAACGACGATAGAAGTTCGCGAAGCCGAGAAAGCGCTGCAGCTCGACGCGTGACTTAGGGGCGGGCCAATCAATGACAGCTTGGACCTTAGCGGGATCCATCTTAATGCCTTCAGCGGAAATAACAGAACCGAGAAATGTGACGGAGGAGGCATGAAAAGTGCACTTCTCAGCCTTCACAAAAAGACAATTCTCTAAAAGGCGCTGGAGGACACGTCGAACGTGCTGAACATGAATCTGGAGTGACGGTGAAAAAATCAGGATATCGTCAAGGTAAACGAAAACAAAGATGTTCAGCATGTCTCTCAGGACATCATTGACTAATGCCTGAAAGACAGCTGGAGCGTTAGCGAGGCCGAAAGGAAGAACCCGGTATTCAAAGTGCCCTAACGGAGTGTTAAACGCCGTCTTCCACTCGTCCCCCTCCCTGATGCGCACGAGATGGTAAGCGTTACGAAGGTCCAACTTAGTGAAAAACCTGGCTCCCTGCAGGATCTCGAAGGCTGAAGACATAAGAGGAAGCGGATAACGATTCTTCACTGTTATGTCATTCAGCCCTCGATAATCTATGCAGGGGCGCAGAGACCCGTCCTTCTTCTTGACAAAAAAAAACCCCGCTCCGGCGGGAGAGGACGAGGGGACTATGGTACCGGCGTCAAGAGCTACAGACAAATAATCCTCGAGAGCCTTACGTTCGGGAGCCGACAGAGAGTATAGTCTACCCCGGGGGGGAGTGGTTCCCGGAAGGAGATCAATACTACAATCATACGACCGGTGTGGAGGAAGAGAGGTGGCCCTGGACCGACTGAACACCGTGCGCAGATCGTGATATTCCTCCGGCACCCCTGTCAAATCACCAGGCTCCTCCTGTGAAGAAGAGACAGAGGAAACAGGAGGGATAGCAGACATTAAACATTTCACATGACAAGAGACGTTCCAGGAGAGGATAGAATTACTAGACCAATTAATGGAAGGATTATGACAAACTAGCCAGGGATGGCCCAAAACAACAGGTGTAAAAGGTGAACGAAAAATTAAAAAAGAAATGGTTTCGCTATGATTACCAGAAACAGTGAGGGTTAAAGGTAGCGTCTCACGCTGAATCCTGGGGAGAGGACTACCATCCAGGGCGAACAAGGCCGTGGACTCCCTTAACTGTCTGAGAGGAATGTCATGTTCCCGAGCCCAGGTCTCGTCCATAAAACAGCCCTCCGCCCCAGAGTCTATTAAGGCACTGCAGGAAGCTGACGAACCGGTCCAGCGTAGATGGACCGACAAGGTAGTGCAGGATCTTGAAGGAGAGACAGGAGTAGTAGCGCTCACCAGTAGCCCTCCGCTTACTGATGAGCTCTGGCTTTTACTGGACATGAAGTGACAAAATGACCAGCAGAACCGCAATAGAGACAGAGGCGGTTGGTGATTCTCCGTTCCCTCTCCTTAGTCGAGATGCGGAGAGGGGGGCAACGGAGAACGCGAGCTCCTTTCCACGAGCTCGGTGACGAAGATCAACCCGTCGCTCAATGCGAATAGCGAGTTCAATCAAGGAATCCACGCTGGAAGGAACCTCCCGGGAGAGAATCTCATCCTTTACCTCTGCGCGGAGACCCTCCAGAAGACGAGCGAGCAAAGCCGGCTCGTTCCAGCCACTGGAGGCAGCAAGAGTGCGAAACTCAATAGAGTAGTCTGTTATGGATCGATTGCCTTGACATAGGGAAGACAGGGCCCTGGAAGCCTCCTCCCCAAAAACAGATCGATCAAAAACCCGTATCATCTCCTCCTTAAAGTCCTGATACTGGTTAGTACACTCAGCCCTTGCCTCCCAGATTGCCGTGCCCCACTCACGAGCCCGTCCAGTAAGGAGAGATATGACGTAGGCGACACGAGCAGTGTTCCTGGCGTAAGTGTTGGGCTGGAGAGAAAACACAATATCACACTGGGTGAGGAACGAGCGGCATTCAGTGGGCTCCCCAGAGTAACACGGCGGGTTATTGATTCTGGGCTCCGGAGATTCGAAAGCCCTGGAAGTGGCCGGTGGATCGAGGCGGAGATGGTGAACCTGTTCTGTGAGGTTGGAGACTTGGGTGGCCAGGGTCTCAACGGCATGTCGAGCAGCAGACAATTCCTGCTCGTGTCTGCCTAGCATCGCTCCCTGGATCTCGACGGCTGAGTGGAGAGGATCCGAAGTCGCTGGGTCCATTCTTGGTCGGATTCTTCTGTCAGGGGCGTGAATGAGGACCCAAAAGCGAATTAACAAACAGAGTTTCTTTAATGATGAACACACGTGGGCTCAGATGGACAGGTAGATTCCGACAGGACAGGACAAGGTTGCAGCAAACACGATGATAGTCTGGTTCAGGCATGAGACACACAAACAAGAATCCGACAAAGACAGGAGCAGAAACAGAGAGAGATATAGGGACCTAATCAGAGGGAAAAAGGGAACAGGTGGGAAAAGGGGTGAATGAGGTAGTCAGAGAAGACAAGGAACAGCTGGGGGAAAGAGGGACAGAAACGGTAACCTAGTACGACCAGCAGAGGGAGACAGGGTGAAAGGAAAGGACAGAAAGACACAACATGACAATACATGACAGTCTCATCTGAAAGTTGTAACTTCTTGGTTATCTTCACGAACCCTGGCTAACAAGTTGAATCAGCAATACAAAATTGGGTTTAATTATTTATTTACTAAATACCTAACTAATCACACAGAATTACATATACACAGAATGAATTATATCTTGATTACAAATTGCGTCATAAAGGAAAACGTCCTTAGCAGGCTGAACAGATATGACAGCTGGTTGCACAAAGAAAAGGGGCTGGGTTTGAGTGAAAGAGCGGAAAGACTGAGGGACAAAGGGAGAAGCTGTGCTATCGTAAATACAGTATTTTATGCGTTCTAAATTACCGCCCATTTGGAAAATCCAATAAATATTTACTCTGAGCTGTGCTTCGGTAGGTTGGTGGTAGATGGAAGGCCGTGTTGCCCAACCGAGTGAAGGTGGTAAATGACCTTTTAATGGCATCAGACCGAGGCTCTGCATCTGTCCTCGTGCTCCTAGACCTTAGTTCTGCTTTTGATACCATCGATCACCACATTCTTTTGGAGAGATTGGAAACCCAAATTGGTCTACACGGACAAGTTCTGGCCTGGTTTAGATCTTATCTGTCGGAAAGATATCAGTTTGTCTCTGTGAATGGTTTGTCCTCTGACAAATCAACTGTAAATTTCGGTGTTCCTCAAGGTTCCGTTTTAGGACCACTATTGTTTTCACTATATATTTTACCTCTTGGGGATGTCATTCGAAAACATAATGTTAACTTTCACTGCTATGCGGATGACACACAGCTGTACATTTCAGTGAAACATGGCGAAGCCCCAAAATTGCCCTCGCTAGAAGCATGTGTTTCAGACATAAGGAAGTGGATGGCTGCAAACTTTCTACTTTTAAACTCGGACAAAACAGAGATGCTTGTTCTAGGTCCCAAGAAAAAAAAGAGATCTTCTGTTGAATCTGACAATTAATCTTAATGGTTGTACAGTCGTCTCAAATAAAACTGTGAAGGACCTCGGCGTTACTCTGGACCCTGATCTCTCTTTTGAAGAACGTATCAAGACCATTTCAAGGACAGCTTTTTTTCCATCTACGTAACATTGCAAAAATCAGAAACTTTCTGTCCAAAAATTATGTAGAAAAATTAATCCATGCTTTTGTCACTTCTAGGTTAGACTACTGCAATGCTCTACTTTCCGGCTACCCAGATAAAGCACTAAATTAACTTCAGTTAGTGCTAAATACGGCTGCTAGAATCCTGACTAGAACCAAAAAATGTGATCATATTACTCCAGTGCTAGCCTCCCTACACTGGCTTCCTGACAAGGCAAGGGCTGATTTCAAGGTTTTACTGCTAACCTACAAAGCAAAGCATTACATGGGCTTGCTCCTACCTATCTCTCTGATTTGGTCCTGCCGTACATACCTACACGTACGCTACGGTCACAAGACGCAGGCCTCCTAATTGTCCCTAGAATTTCTAAGCAAACAGCTGGAGGCAGGGTTTTCTCCTATAGAGCTCCATTCTTATGGAATGGTCTGCCTGCCCATGTAAGAGACGCAAACTCGGTCTCAACCTTTAAGTCTTTACTGAAGACTCATCTCTTCAGTAGGTCATATGATTGAGTGTAGTCTGGCCCAGGAGTGGGAAGGTGAACGGAAAGGCTCTGGAGCAACGGACCGCCCTTGCTGTCTCTGCCTGGCCGGTTCCCCTCTTTCCACTGGGATTCTCTGCCTCTAACCCTATTACAGGGGCTGAGTCACTGGCTTACTGGGGCTCTTTCATACCGTCCCTGGGAGGGGTGCGTCACTTGAGTGGGTTGAGTCACTGATGTGATCTTCCTGTCTGGGTTGGTGCCCCCCCCTTGGGTTGTGCCGTGGCGGAGATCTTTGTGGGCTATACTCGGCCTTGTCTCAGGATGGTAAGTTGGTGGTTGAAGATATCCCTCTAGTGGTGTGGGGGCTGTGCTTTGCCAAAGTGGGTGGGGTTATATCCTTCCTGTTTGGCCCTGTTCGGGGGTGTCCTCGGATGGGGCCACAGTGTCTCCTGACCCCTCCTGTCTCAGCCTCCAGTATTTATGCTGCAGTAGTTTATGTGTCGGGGGGCTAGGGTCAGTTTGTTATATCTCGAGTACTTCTCCTGTCCTATTCGGTGTCCTGTTTGAATTTAAGTGTGCTCTCTCTAATTCTCTCTTTCTTTCTCTCTCTCAGAGGACCTGAGCCCTAGGACCATGCCTCAGGACTACCTGACATGATGACTCCTTGCTGTCCCCAGTCCACCTGGCCGTGCTGCTGCTCCAGTTTCAACTGTTCTGCCTTATTATTATTGGACCATGCTGGTCATTTATGAACATTTGAACATCTTGGCCATGTTCTGTTATAATCTCCACCTGGCACAGCCAGAAGAGGACTGGCCACCCCACATAGCCTGGTTCCTCTCTAGGTTTCTTCCTAGGTTTTGGCCTTTCTAGGGAGTTTTTCCTAGCCACCGTGCTTCTACACCTGCATTGCTTGCTGTTTGGGGTTTTAGGCTGGGTGTCTGTACAGCACTTTGAGATATCAGCTGATGTACGAAGGGCTATATGTAAATACATTTGATTTGATTTGATTTGATTTTTATTTGAACCTAGTCCTTTGAAGAATGTATCTGGTGGTAAATTGGATACGTTGTAGTAATGTGGTTGTATGGTAGACGGGATACTCTGTCTGTTCTTTCCTAGCCCGCATTTGCAGCTGCTGTTGCTAACTCAACGGCTAGGAGGTACCACTTCTGTAGTGAATAAGAGTTCAAAGTTCATACCATTCGCAACCAAAGCTCACGCTGAGGTTGATTTAGTTCTGTAGTTAACATATTAGTCCTTTTAACGCAGAGACTGCAGACCTCACGTGCTTGGAACAGGAGGTTACATTTTCGTCAAGGCTTTATATAGTGGAGCGAGAAGGGTGTGTTTGAAAAGTTTTATAACCTATGTCTCTTCACAGGGGCGGGCCACTGATTGAGCAGAGCCCTAACCTTATGAAAACCCAAATCTCTCATTTGGAAGCTAAAATTACATTTAATCTCTTCACCAATAATTTTATATTCAAACATTTAAATTGAACAACAATTCCATGTGAATCCGATAATTATAATGTGCAGACTTTCCACTGTAGAGTTTATGTCATCCTATCATTGATGAGAATGTCTCAGATGACAACTGAACTGACATCATATTCATTAAGTACCACCGCATATGTTCAATTGGTCGGATTAACAGAATATAGTTCATTTCCCCCCACCTTCTGATGTTCCCAGAATCGATCGATCTATCTATCTATCTATCTATCTATCTATCTATCTATCTATCTATCTATCTATCTATCTATCTATCTATCTGTCTATCTGTCTATCTGTCTATCTGTCTATCTGTCTGTCTGTCTGTCTGTCTGTCTGTCTGTCTGTCTCCTTTCTTTCCCTCTCTATTTCCATATCTTGATCTTTCAAACAATGTAACATATCTATCTATCTATCTATCTATCTATCTATCTATCTATCTATCTATCTATCTATCTATCTGTCAATCTGTCTGTCTGTCTCTCAATCTCATTTCTTTCCCTCTATATTTCCATATCTTGATCTTTCAAACAATGTAACATCTTCAACTTTCAGTTTTTTATTTAATTTTGCATTTACAATTTGAAGGGGTGTCCACATACTTTGTATTTACAGTGCCTTCGGAAAGTATTAAGACCCCTTGACGTTTTCCTAATTTTGTTACATTACAGCCTTTTTCTAAAATGGACTAAATAAAAAAAATCTCCAATTAAATCAATTTTAGAGTAAGACTGTAACGTAGCAAAATGTGGAAAAAGAGAAGGAGTCTGAATATTTTCCAAATGCACTGTGTATGTGTATATGTACACTACCAACGTACATAAACTACCATTCAAAAGTTTGGGGTCACTTAGAAATGTCCTTGTTTTCCATGAAAACGTACATGAAATGAGTTGCAAAATGAATAGGAAATATAGTCAAGACAAGGTTGACAAGGTTATAAATAATGATTTTTAATTGAAATAATAATTGTGTCCTTCAAACTTTGCTTTGTCAAAGAATCCCCCATTTGCATTAATTACAGCCTTGCAGACCTTTGGCATTCTAGTTGTCAATTTGTTGAGGAAATCTGAAGAGATTTCACCCCATGCTTCCTGAAGCACCTCTCACAAGTTGGATCGGCTTGATGGACAGTTCTTACACACCATATTGTCAAGCTACTCCCACAACAGCTCAATAGGGTTGAAATCGGGTGACTGTGCTGGCCACTCCATTATAGACAGAATACCAGCTGACTGCTTCTTCCCTAAATAGTTATTGCATAGTTTGGAGCTGTGCTTTGGTTCATTGTCCTGTTGTAGGAGGAAATTGGCTCCACATAAGCGCCGTCAACAGGGTGTTTCATGGTGTTTCAAAATGGAGTGATATCCTTCCTTCTTCAAGATCCCTTTTCCCCTTTACAAAACACCTACTTTACCACCACCAAAGCACCCCCAGACCATCACATTGCCTCCACCATGCTTGACAGATGGTGTCAAGCACTCCTCCAGCAACTTTACATTTTTTCTGCGTCTCACAAATTTTCTTCTTTGTGATCCGAACACTTCAAGCTTAGATTCATCTGTCCACAAAACTTTTTTCCAATCTTCCTCTGTCCAGTGTCTGTCTTCTTTTGCCCATCTTAATATTTTATTTTTATTGACCAGTCTGAGATATGGCTTTTTCTTTGCAACTCGGCCTAGAAGGCCAGAAACCCGGAGTCGCCTCATCACTGATGACATTGAGACTGATGTTGTGCAGGTACTATTTAGTGAAGCTGCCAGTTGAGGACTTGTGAGGTGTCTGTTTCTCAAACTAGACACTCTAATGTACTTGTTCTCTTGCTCAGTTGTGCACCAGGGCCTCCTACTTCTCGTTCTATTCTGGTTAGTTTGTGCTGTTCTGTGATGGGAGTAGTACACAGCATTGTACGAGATATTCCGTTTCTTGGCAATTTCTTGCATGGAATAGCCTTCATTTCTCAGAACAAGAATAGACTGGCGAGTTTAAGAAGAAAATTCTTTATTTCTGGCCATTTTGAGCCTGAAATTTAACCCACAAATGCTGATGCTCCAGATACTCAACTAGTCTAAAGAAGGCCAGTTTTATTGCTTCTTTAGCCAGAACGACAGTTTTCAGCTGTGCTAACATAATTGAAAAAGGGTCTTCTAATGATCAATTAGCCTTTTGAACGGTAGTATATATATACATACATACATACATACATGCACACACAGACACACACACACACACACACATACATACATACATACACGTACAGTTGAAGTTGGACGCTTACACCTTAGCCCAATACATTTAAACTCCGTTTTTCACAATTCCTGACATTTAATCCTAGTAAAAAATCCCTGTCAGTTAGGATCACCAATTTATTTTAAGAATGTGAAATGTCAGAATTGTCCTCCTGAAAAAGAGAAGGAAAGGGATTAATATTACAATATGGTTGTTGCATACATGACGCAGCATATCAGCAAGAATAACATGTCATGTGCACACAAAATATCAATGTATTACACTGACTTATGTTTTGGCAATGAGATTTAATTTGATCTCTGCATATCATTCCTATTCTGCATTGCTATTTATGTTTTTTAATTTATTTAAATAAATAACATATTTTAGGGGGGAGGTCAGCTTTCATATTGCAAATAGATTGTAGCATCCATCAATGTAATTGTCTGCATCACTTCTCATATTTTTTTTTTGCAAATACACACACACACACACACACACACAGTTGAAATAGGGAAATGTACATACACCTTATGTCACAGTTTACTTCTGTTGAAGGAAAGGCGGACCAAAACACGGCGTGGTTTGTGTTCATCGTATTATTTAATTAAAGAAAGTACTGAACACTGAATACAAAAACAATAAACAAATAAAGACCGTGAAGCTATCATAAGGACTGTGCTGACACAAGCAATCAACATAGACAATCACCCACAAACAAACAGTGCAACCCAGGCCACCTAAGTACAGTGCCTTGCGAAAGTATTCGGCCCCCTTGAACTTTGCGACCTTTTGCCACATTTCAGGCTTCAAACATAAAGATATAAAACTGTATTTTTTTGTGAAGAATCAACAACAAGTGGGACACAATCATGAAGTGGAACGACATTTATTGGATATTTCAAACTTTTTTAACAAATCCAAAACTGAACAATTGGGCGTGCAAAATTATTCAGCCCCTTTACTTTCAGTGCAGCAAACTCTCTCCAGAAGTTCACTGAGGATCTCTGAATGATCCAATGTTGACCTAAATGACTAATGATGATAAATTCAATCCACCTGTGTGTAATCAAGTCTCCGTATAAATGCACCTGCACTGTGATAGTCTCAGAGGTCTGTCAAAAGCGCAGAGAGCATCATGAAGAACAAGGAACACACCAGGCAGGTCCGAGATACTGTTGTGAAGAAGTTTAAAGCCGGATTTGGATACAAAAATATTTCCCAAGCTTTAAACATCCCAAGGAGCACTGTGCAAGCGATAATATTGAAATGGAAGGAGTATCAGACCACTGCAAATCTACCAAGACCTGGCCGTCCCTCTAAACTTTCAGCTCATACAAGGAGAAGACTGATCAGAGATGCAGCCAAGAGGCCCATGATCACTCTGGATGAACTGCAGAGATCTACAGCTGAGGTGGGAGACTCTGTCCATAGGACAACAATCAGTCGTATATTGCACAAATCTGGCCTTTATGGAAGAGTGGCAAGAAGAAAGCCATTTCTTAAAGATATCCATAAAAAGTGTCGTTTAAAGTTTGCCACAGGCCACCTGGGAGACACACCAAACATGTGGAAGAAGGTGCTCTGGTCAGATGAAACCAAAATTGAACTTTTTGGCAACAATGCAAAACGTTATGTTTGGCGTAAAAGCAACACAGCTCATCACCCTGAACACACCGTCCCCACTGTCAAACATGGTGGTGGCAGCATCATGGTTTGGGCCTGCTTTTCTTCAGCAGGGACAGGGAAGATGGTTAAAATTGATGGGAAGATGGATGGAGCCAAATACAGGACCATTCTGCAAGAAAACCTGATGGAGTCTGCAAAAGACCTGAGACTGGAACGGAGATTTGTCTTCCAACAAGACAATGATCCAAAACATAAAGCAAAACCTACAATGGAATGGTTCAAAAATAAACATATCCAGGTGTTAGAATGGCCAAGTCAAAGTCCAGACCTGAATCCAATCGAGAATCTGTGGAAAGAACTGAAAACTGCTGTTCACAAATGCTCTCCATCCAACCTCACTGAGCTCGAGCTGTTTTGCAAGGAGGAATGGGAAAAAATGTCAGTCTCTCGATCTGCAAAACTGATAGAGACATACCCCAGGCGACAGCAAAAGGTGGCGCTACAAAGTATTAACTTAAGGGGGCTGAATAATTTTGCACGGCCAATTTTTCAGTTTTTGATTTGTTAAAAAAGTTTGAAATATCCAATAAATGTTGTTCCACTTCATGATTGTGTCCCACTTGTTGTTGATTCTTCACAAAAAAATACAGTTTTATATCTTTATGTTTGAAGCCTGAAATGTGGCAAAAGGTCGCAAAGTTCAAGGGGGCCGAATACTTTCGCAAGGCACTGTATGATTCTCAATCAGAGACAACTAATGACACCTGCCTCTGATTGAGAACCATACTAGGCCGAAACATACAAATCCCCAAATCATACAAAAACAAACATAGACTGCCCACCCAACTCACGCCCTGACCATACTAAATAAATACAAAACAAAGGAAATAAAGGTCAGAACGTGACACCTTAGCTGTTTTTCACAGTTCCTGACATTTAATCCTAGTAAAAATTCCCTGTTTCAGGTCAGCTAGGATCGCCACTTTATTTGAAGAATGTGAAATGTCAGAAAAATAGTAGAGAGAATGATTTATTTCAGCTTTTACTTCTTTCATCAAATTCCCAGTGGGTCAGAAGTTTACATACACTCAATTAGTATTTGGTAGCATTGTCTTTAAATTGTTTAACTTGGGTCAAATGTTTCGGGTAGCCTTCCACAAGCTTACCACATTACGTTTGGTGAATTTTGGCCCATTCCTCCTGACAGAGCTGGTGTAACTGCGTCAGGTTTGTAGGCCTCCTTGCTCGCACACACTTTTTCAGTTCTGCCCACCCATTTTCTATGGGATTGAGGTCAGCGCTTTGTGATGGCCACTCCAATACCTTGACTTTGTTGTCCTTATGCCATTTTGCAACAACTTTGGAAGTATGCTTCGGGTCATTGTCCATTTGGAAGACCCATTTGCGATCAAGCTTTAACTTCCTGACTGACGTCTTGAGATGTTGCTTCAATATATCCACATAATTTCCCCTTCTGATGACGCCATCTATTTTGTGAAGTGCACCAGTTCCTCCTGCAGCAAAGCACCCCCACAACATGATGCTGCCAGAGGACATTTCTCCAAAAAGTACGATCTTTGTCCACGTGGGCAGTTGCAAACCGTAGTCTGGCTTTTTTATGGCGGTTTTGGAGCAGTGGCCTTTCAGGTTATGTCGATATAGGACTCGTTTTACTGTGGATATAGATACTTTTGTATAGATATAGATATAGATACTTTCTGTTTCCTCCAGCATCTTTACAAGGTCCTTTGCTGTTGTTCTGGGATTGATTTGCACTTTTTGCACCAAAGTACCTTCATCTCTAGGAGACAGAACGCGTCTCCTTCCTGAGCGGTATGACGGCTGTGTGGTCTCATGGTGTTTATACTTGCGTAATATTGTTTGTACAGATTAATGTGTTACATTCAGGCATTTGAAAATTGCTCCCAAGGATGATCCAGACTTGTGGAGGTCTACAATATCTTTTAGGAGTTCTTGGCTGATTTCTCTTGATTTTCCCATGACGTCAAGCAAAAGGGCACTGAGTTTGAAGGTAGGCCTTGAAATACATCCACAGGTACACCTCCAATTGACTCAAATTATGTCAATTAGCCTATCAGAAGCTTCTAAAGCCATGACATCATTTTCTGGAATTTTCCAAGCTGTTTAAAGGCACAGTCAACTTAGTGTGTGTGAACTTCTGACTCACTGGAATTGTGATACAATGAATTAGAAGTGAAATAATCTGTCTGTAAACAATTGTTGGAAAAATGACATGTGTCATGTACAGGGTAGAGTGGTTGAAAAACAAGTTTTAATGACTCCAACCTAAGTGTATGTAAACTTCCGACTTACTAATTTACTAGAGATTCATTTTGGATTTAAGTACAACTTTTGTATGACTGCTTTCTTTAGTGAGAGGTCAAATGCTTTAATATTTAATCATTTATGCCATCTGAATTCATAGGCCTTATCTAAATAAGACCTTTTAATTTTGTCTGGCTTGCCATTCCAAATTAAATTGAAAATGTTTTTCTCATGTTATTAAAAAAGCAGGTTGCTAGGTGTAGGCAAAACCATAAGCACATAGGTAAACTGTGATATGACTAAAGAGTTAATCAGGGTGATTTTTCCACAAATAGACAAGTATTTTCCTTTCCATGGTAGCAAGATCTTATCTATTTTTTCTAACTTTCTACTAATTTCTTTCTTTCAGGATATGTATACCAAGTATTTCCACATCCCCGTCAGACCATTTTATTGGTAAACTATACGGTAATGTAAAAGTAGCAATATTTTGTTATCCAATATGTAATATAGTACACTTGGTTTTAATCCAGAGAGGTTATAAAAAGTATGTAGATCCTCTATAAGGCTGTGGAGGGATTTTAATTGTGGATTTAAAAGAAAACATGAATCATCAGCGTACAATGACACTTTTGTTCTTAAGTCATGGATTTCTAATCTCTTAATATTATTGTTACAACTAATTTTATTAGCTAATATTTCAAAGGCAAAAATAAATAGATATGCCAATAGTGGACAACCTTGTTTTACTCCTCTTGACAGTTAAACATTTTCTGAGATGTAGCCATTATTTACTATTTTACACCGAGAGTTACTATACATAACTTTAACCAATTTTATAAGTGATTCTCCAAAATTGAAATATTCCAGGTATTTATATATAATCTCCAGTTGTACTTTATCAAAAGCCTTTTCAAAGTCAGCTATGAAAACAAAGCCTGGTTTCTCCGATATTTCATAGTGTTCTATTGTTTCAAGTACTTGTCTTGTATTATCTCTAATGTATCGTGCATGTAAAAAACCTGTCTGATTAGGATGAATAATATCTGACAAAACCTTTTAAAAACTATGCACTAAGCATTTAGCAATACTTTTTGCCTCACAACACTGAAGTGTAAGAGGCCTCCAGTTTTTTAAATGGTCTGGATCTTTATATGTATATACCACTTGGATCCTGTTTCAGTAATAATTCAATCTTCTTGTTGAGTGTCCGATAATCTACCATTTATATAGGAGTGGTTAAAACATTCTAATAATGATCCTCTGAGTATATAAAAAAAGTTTGGTATACTTCCACTGGTATGCTATCCAGCCCTGGAGTTTTCCCAGACTTAAAGGCTTAATTGCATCAAGAAGTTCCTCTGTAATTTGGCCTTCCACATTAGTATTTTTGTACAGAGGTTAATTTTACATGATTAATAGTAAAAATAAATGCATACAATTATCTTCGGTTAGTGGAGATGGAGGAGACTGAAATGAAAACATATTCTTAAAGTACTTGACTTCCTCTTTCAAAATATAGTTTGGTGAATCATGAGTGACTCCATCATTTGTAACAAGTTTCAGTAAAAAAAATTTTGGTAGCATTTCTATATTAAAGATTGAAAAATAATTTGGTGCATTTTATCACATATTCTATCCAGTTCACTTTATTTTTATAATATATTACACTGGATCTTTCTTGAATAAGTCACTACATTTGTTTTGTTTTTCCTCTAACTTACTCTGAGCCTCTATGGTACAGTATTTTTTGCTGTCCATCTGTACTGTTAGTCCTTCAATTTCCTTTGTTAGTATGGACTCTTTTGACCAAAATTGCTTTTGTTTTATAGATGAGTTCTGAAATGCATGGCCTCTAAAGGCACATTTAAAAGTGTCCCATACAATAAGGGGATCAGTTATAAATGAGTCTGCCCTAGCTAAAAACAAGTTATCATCCAGTAGGCTTCGATTAAATTTACAATATCCTCACCCATGTGGAAATTCTGTAAGAGTAATATATATGCCAATTATGTGATGATACGACCGCATTCTGTCCTCTAATCAACACTTTTTAAAAACTTTTGTGTAACTCCCAATTGTGCAACGCCCTATGGGACTCCCAATTACGTCCAGTTGTAATACAGATTCTCAACAGTTACACCATCCCAGACCCAACTCAAGAAAGGTCTTTATTTACGAATGCATACGATTTGCAGCTGTATGAGAAGGCCTGCAAAAATGGGCAAAAATGGGGAGATTTGTCATGTCCAGGGTGATGGAGATCAGATATACCCCCTTCCCCTGAAACACACACACGCTGGACCCCCATTGTGACCATATTCCCAATCATCTCCGTGCAGTCAGACCTTTGATGATTTTGTGCCACCAGGGCCACAATAATATGCCTTCTCTCTGAATGTCCGAGTGTGACCCCCCTCTCCATGGGTTAATAGCCCGGAGGAGATGGCCACCGTTTTACAGTCTCCTAACCAATTGTGCTATTATGTGTTTTTTTTTTGCGATATTGTCATGGTAATTTCCTGTATTACTAAACATTGAGAGAGCAAACCACACACAAGTTAGAGTATATTATAAAGTCCATCTTTAATTATATATGAGCTTCACCATAGCCCTGTGACTCTCAGATCAATTCAGTGTCTATAAATGAATTCTCTGAGAGCGCTTACAAAACAATTCTTAGTATCATTTATAGCCAAGACACACCCATCTCAACTCACATGACAAATAACAGATCTTAGGAACATTACAAAGGAAGACTTTACTTGAGAGAGGAGTATCCCATAGCCAGACAGCATTAGCTATAAATTATCGTTCAGTTTGGTCTCCTAAACGAAGTTCTAACCTTTTTCTTGGTACAACATAGTACCAAACCATTACCTCATCCAATGGCATATATCAATGGTCAATACTAGATACTTCCATCTCAAATACAACCCCTCCTGGACAAGATCAGAAAAGACAGTGAGCCTCTTAGGTCATATACTAAATCAAGATAAGGGCAACCTCAGAGGGGACATACAATAGTTACAGACACATTCCCATAAGAAGACAAGCCTCCATTCTGTCCTCCTCCCCTTCTGATATTCTTCATAGCATCACATGGTTTAACAGATATATTGACATATGAAGACAAGCCTGACCTCTCCCCTCTCTGGGCCTCTAGTGACTAAGCCCTGGAGAAGAGAGAGGAAAATGCAACTGCCAACAGTATTATCCAAAAGAAAACATCCTAATGACAAATATCTCACATAAGCATTATTAGGTAAATAAAACATCTTATTTATCAATGTTACCTAACTAATTCTGATTCAGCCACAACAATATTTGTAAATTATTTTGGAAATAATGATTCTGCAACCGTATCTTACGGCAGAAAAGATCTTCTAGATATCAGGACAGCGATCACTCACCTCGGATTAGACAAAGATGTTTTCAACAACAACAACAACAACAACAACAACAACAACAACAACAGCAGCAAGCAGGACTCACACAATATTCTCCAAACACCCCACAGGGCAGACAACCCAATTATTCGCAAAAGGAAGCTACGCAGAGGAAGAAGAGCCGGATGCCTCGTCCGGACCCGCAGAAGACAACTAGGAAAGCTGCCGTTACCGTCAATATTACTCGCCAACATGCAATCATTGGACAATAAACTAGACGAATATCCTACCAACGGGACATCAAAAACTGTAATATCCTATGTTTCATGTAATCGTGGCTGCACCGGCAGGATAGAACAGCACACTCTGGTAAGAGCAGGGGGGGCGGTCTGTGCATATTTGTAAACAACAGCTGGTGCACAAAATCTAAGGAAGTCTCTAGATTTTGCTCGCCTGAAGTAGAGTATTTTATGATAAATTGCAGGCCACACTACTTGCCTAGAGAGTTCTCAGCTATACTTTTCGTGGCTGTTTATTTAGCACTACAGACAGATGCCAGCACTAAGACCGCACTCAGCCAGCTATATAAGGAAATAAACAAACAGGAAACCACTCACCCAGAGGCAGCGCTCCTTGTGGCCGGAGACTTTAATGCATGGAAACTTAAATAATTTCTACCAAATCTCTATCAACATGTTAAATGTGCAACCAGAGGGAAAAAAATTCTAGATCACCTGTACTCCACACACAGAGATACGTACAGAGCTCTCCCTCTCCCTCCATTTGGTAAATCCGACCGCAACTCTATCCTCTTGATTCCTGCTTACAAGAAAAAATGAAAGCAGGAAGCACCAGTGACTCGGTCTATAAAAAAATGGTCAGATGAAGCAGATTCTAAAGTACAGGACTGTTTTGCTATCACAGACTGGAACATGTTCCGGGATTCTTCCGATGACATTGAGGAATACACCACATCAGTCACTGGCTTTATCAATAAGTGCATTGAGGATGTGGTCCCCACACTGACTGTATGTACATACCCCAACCAGAAGCCATGGATTACAGTTAACATTCGCACTGAGCTAAAGGGTAGAGCTGCCGTTTTCAAGGTGCGGGAAGCTTACAAGAAATCCCACTATGCCCTGCGACGAACCATCAAACAGGCAAAGCATCAATACAGGGCTAAGATTGAATCATACTACACCGGCTCCGATGCTCGTCGGATGTGGCAGGGCTTGCAAACGTTTACAGACTACAAAGGGAAGCACAGCCACGAGCTGCCCAGTGACACGAGCCTACAAGACGAGCTATATCACTTCTATGCTCTCTTCGAGGCAAGCAACACTGAGGCATGCATGAGAGCATCAGCTGTTCCGGACAACTGTGTGATCACGCCCTCCGTAGCCGACGTGAGTAAGACCTATAAACAGGTCAACGTTCACAAGGCTGCGGGGACAGATGGATTACCAGGACGTGTGCTCCGGGCATGTGCTGACCAACTGGCAGGTGTCTTCACTGACATTTTCAACATGTCCCTAATTGAGTCTGTAATACCAACATGCCTCAAGCAGACCACCATAGTCCCTGTACACAAGAACACAAAGGCAACCTGCCTAAATGACTACAGAACCATGGCACTCACGTCCGTAGCCATAAAGTGCTTTGAAAGGCTGGTCATGGTTCACATAAACACCATCATCCCAGAAACCCTAGACCCACTCCAATTTGCATACCGCCCAAACAGATCCACAGATGATGCAATCTCTATTGCACTCCACACTGCCCTTTCCCACCTGGACAAAAGGAACACCTAAGTGAGAATGCTATACATTGACTACAGCTCAGCATTCAACACCATAGTACCCACAAAGCTCATCACTAAGCTAAGGAACCTGGGACTAAACACCTCCCTCTGCAACTGGATCCTGGACCTCCTGATGGGGTGGTGAGGGTAGGTAGCAACACATCTGCCACGCTGATCCTCACCACTGGAGCTCCCCAGGGGTGCGTGCTCAGTCCCCTCCTGTACTCCTTGTTCACCCTCGACTGCATGGCCAGGCACGACTCCAACACCATTAAGTTTGCTGACGACACAACAGTGGTAGGCCTGATCACCGACAATGACGAGACAGCCTATAGGGAGGAGGTCAGAGACCTGGCCTGAATAACAACCTATCCCTCAATGTAACCAAGACCAAGGAAATGATTGTGGACTACAGGAAAAGGAGCACCGAGCACGTCCCCATTTTCATTGACGGGGCTGTAGTGGAGCAGGTTGAGAGCTTCAAATTCCTTGGTGTCCACATCAACAACAAACTAGAATGGTCCAAATACACCAAGACAGTCGTGAAGAGGGCACGACAAAGCCTATTCCCCATCAGGAAACTAAAAAGATTTGGCATTGGTCCTGAGATCCTCAAAAGGTTCTACCGCTGCAACATCGAGAGCATCCTGACTGGTTGCATCACTGCCTGGTATGGCAATTGCTCGGCCTCCGACCGCAAGGCACTTCAGAGGGTAGTGCGTACAGCCCAGTACATCACTGGGGCAAAGCTGCCTGCCATCCAGGACCTCTACACCAGGCGGTGTCAGAGGAAGGCCCTGAAAATGGTCAAATACCCCAGCCACCCCAGTCATAGACTGTTCTCTCTACTACCTAATGGCAAGCGGTATCGGAGTGCCAAGTCTAGGACAAAAAGGCTTCTCAACAGTTTTTACCCCCAAGCCATAAGACTCCTGAACATGTAACCAAATGGTTACCCGGACTATTTGCATTGTGTGCCCCCCCAACCCTTTTTTACACTGCTGCTACTCTCTGTTTATCTTATATGCATAGTCACTTTAACTATATATACAGTCAGTTTTACATGTACATACTACCTCAATTGGCCCGACCAACCAGTGCTCCCGCACATTGGCTAACTGGGCTATCTGCATTGTGTCCCGCCACCCTCCAACCCCTCTTTTTACTCTACTGCTACTCTCTGTTCACCATATATGCATAGTCACTTTAACCATACCCACATGTACATACTACCTCAATAAGCCTGACTAACCTGTGTCTGTACAAAGCCTTGCTACTCTTATTTTCAAATGTCTTTTTACTGTTGTTTTATTTCTTTACTTACCTACACACACACACACACACACACACACACACACACACACGCTTTTTTTTCTCCGCACTATTGGTTAGAGCCTGTAAGTAAGCATTTCACTGTAAGGTGTTGTATTCGGCGCACGTGACAAATAAACTTTGATTAGATTTGATTTGATTACTGCAGCTAGTGTTGCCAGCACTGACACTGTCTGGGTGGGGGCTCCCCACCGAAATCCATACCGGCAAGGAACAAGGTCGTCAATGTTCTCATTAGCAGCTTTGAGAATATCCTTGTATATTATGCTCTCCCATCATGGGGCTCTGGCTTTGCAGGACCAACCCTGCCAGAAAGACTCAGAATCTTGAGAGGGCGGTGTTGCTCTAGAAGGTCTCTGACAGCATTTTGGCTGCTTACAGGCAGCTTACAGCAGGCCCATAAAACAGATCGGGACTTCTCTTTAGTATCTGAGTTGTTCAGGTGGGTGTCTAGGGTACAGGGTTGTGGACCGTTCCATCAAGATAGGACAATAAATAAATACATTAGATGCATCATTTATTTTAAAATGCAGTTCCACCATGATAGGAGAATAAATAAATAAAATGTATATCCCTCATCTGCACAAAATTGAAAGCTCTCTCACAACCCCTGCTCAGAGTGTGGTGTGTGTGTTTTCTGGTGTTTGGGAAAATGTGGCATTAAGTGAGTGAGAAAGGATATGCAACCATTTCCTTTCTCACTCACTTAATGCCACACTTTCCCAAACACCAAAAAACACATCACACCTTCCATCACAATACATCCACACATACCCACATACTGTGCCTTCTGTCTGCTGTGTTTTTATATCCATCGTGTTGAATTAGTACTTTTGTGTTCCAATTAGTTATATTTGTTTTTCTATTTTTTTGTTGTTGTGTTATTACAATCCCTACCATGGCTAGTATTGTGTATTCCATTATTCGCCACCTCTATGAGAACTTTGTAATTTTTAGAATAGCCATAGAGTAGTCTTTGTGTCTCTGAACATTTTGTTATCACGCGTTTCTACGCGTTTCTCTTTCAATCTATTTTACTGGAAGATTGAATACAGAACTTTACGGCGTTCTGCAATTTCCTTCGGGAACTGATCATTCATGTCTATTTCTGAGGTCCTTTTCTTCGTAGGTGACGTCAGAGGTCAGCATGTGGGAGAAGTCGGAGCTTAGGGATGATAGACAAGTTTACCGCTAGTAAATACGAGTTGGAGAGGCATGATTTTCCCAGTCGTATGTGGTAAATGCCACCTTCCCACTTGGCTATGAATGCAGCATAATCCACAGCAGGAACGTCCATATACGGGCATTGTTCTTCCCTATCCAGGCTGTATCACAACCGGACGTGATTGGGAGTCCCATAGGATGGCACACAATAGGCCCAGCGGCATCCGGGTTTGGCCGGTGTAGGCCGTCATTGTAAATAAGAATTTGTTCTTAACAGACTTGCCTAGTTAAATAAAGGTTAATATATATATATATATATATATATATATATATATATATATATATATTGGAATGCAGCTTTTGAGCAGGAACTCCATATATGGGCACCGACTTTCATATTGGGATGCGACCAGAGCAGAACCTCCATACATGGATGCGGTAAAGGAGTCAGATTGGTGCACATTCAACAAATCTGATGTAACGAAGTGGATATTTGTCAAATCTGTCATGATTGGTGTATTGTAACAGGCCCATAATGTGGTTACTTGAGTCCGATTTGGATATATTTGGCTGTTTTTACTGTATAACATGCAGAAGTTGTCCCGTTTCAGTTTTAGAAGAAGTGACTACTAAATAAGCTGGTTAGCATAGCTAGCATACAGAAATCGGTGGTGGTACTCAAATTTGTTTAACTGTAACGCATTTAGCTAACGATGACATGGACATGTGTTGGGGTTGACATCCATACAAACATTATACTCTGATTTACCTCAACATATTGTGAAATACACATATAAACAATAGCCTAAATGTAGGCTAATGTAGCTGGCCGGCATCTTTCACACATCGCTCTTTCCCCACAATTCCATTGTTTTGGTCGAGTTCGATTGAACTCTTTTTTACATTTTATTTTACCTTTATTTAACTAAGCAAGTCAATTAAGAACAAATTCTTATTTACAATGACGGCCAAGCCCGGACGACATTGGTCCAGTTGTGCAATGCCCTATGTGATTCCCAATCACTGCCAGTTGTGATACAGCCCGGAATTTAATCAGGGTCTCTATTGACGCCTCTAGCATGGAGATGCAGTGCCTTAGACTGCTGCGCCACTCGGGAGCCTACTGTATTAGCCACAAGCCCACCTCACTCACATGAATCCGCTTGCTTGCTCAACCACCCTCATAGTTTTTAAACGGTATCCTTCTTCACTCTTTTGTACATTTGCCTCACAAAGAGTCCGTACTGCAAGTTTGTACTAATCCATTGACCCACCACCATCCCGGCCTCCTCCCCATTGAGTCACCCTCCAGACTTCCTGCACAATGGCGGGCCAGCTCAACCCCACGACCGGGGGCTGGCCCTGCCAGCAGAGGGGCCAGCACAACCTTGGCTTACTGCTGGAGGGTTGGCCCTACCAGCAGGATCACAACTGGGGCCTGATCCTGTCGGGAGGCCAGCTACCAACCTCTGTCCACGATCAAGGGTCGGCCTCCCCATCGACTCACCCTCCAGGCTTCCTGCGCAATGAAGGGCCAGCCAGCAGGGGGGCCAGCACAACCTAGTTAGCTCAACCCTAGTTCACGACTGAGGACTGATCTTGTCGGGAAGCCAGCTTCCAACCTCGGTCCACAACCAGTAGCTGGCCTCTCCATCGACTGACCCATCAGGCTTCCTGTGCAATGGTGGGCCAGCTCAACATCGGGCACGACCGGGCTGGCCTCCCCGACCGCCATTGATGCCAAAACCCTCATACAAAACTCTGTCAACTACTACCCATTCCACCACTACCCCTTCCACTACTACCCCTTCCATTACTAACCATTCCACCACTACCCCTTCCATTACTAACCATTCCACTACTACCCCTTCCATTACTAACCATTCCACTACTACCCCTTCCATTACTAACCATTCCACTTCTACCTCTTCCATTACTAACCATTCCACTACTACCCCTTCCATTACTAACCATTCCACTACTACCCCTTCCATTACTAACCATTCCACTATTACCCCTTCCATTACTAACCATTCCACTACTACCCCTTCCATTACTAACCATTCCACTACTACCCCTTCCATTACTAACTATTCCACTACTACCCCTTCCATTACTAACCATTCCACCACTACCCATTCCATTACTAACCATTCCACTACTACCCCTTCAGTTCGTCAGATGGTGAGAAGCCGAACTGATTAAATGATTTTCATCAGGTTCTTGCTCAGGGCCGTCCACAGACATTTTGGGGGGCATGTACTCCCCCCAAAAAAGGGCACCCCCCAACAACAACAAAAAATCCCACAACTGTGGTCACGGACTCCTTGAGCAATTTTTACAAGAAGAGGGGAAGGCTGTCACGACTTCCGCCGAAGTCGGTCCCTCTCCTTGTTCGGGCGGTGTTCGGCAGTCAACGTCACCGGCCTTCTAGCCATCACTGATCCATTTTTCATTTTCCATCTTGTCTTCCTTCACACCTGGTTCCAATCCCATCAATTACATTGTGTACTTAACCCTCTGTTTCCCCTCATGTCCTTGTCGGAGATTGTGTGATTGTATGTGATTGTGCATGTATTATGCTGGTGTGCGACAGGTTTTGCACACACTTTTGTTATTTTGTACATTTTGGTTTTTGGAATTTTATCAGCATTTATTAAACAACTCCGTATTTAACAAGTTCGTTCTCCTGCACCTGACTTCCCTGCCACCTACACGCACCCATTACAAAAGCAGCACAATCTGATGAGTCAAGTATTTTGCAAAACTATTTTGAACTGGAATAAATGCTGCACTTATTAACAATGACCAACACAACTCCAGTCAAAATGGAAGATTGTAAGAAATACTGTATTATACCATTACTATACCCAACCTAACTCCATTTGTTACCACTATCATGTATCCCAGTGGTTTTCAAACTTTCTGACCCGCAACCACCAAAAAGGAGTTTAACATTGTGCTTGACCCAGGTTTGATTTAATTTTATTTTATTAGGATCTCTTTTAGTCGCCATTTGGACTAATCTTCCAAGAGTCCTTAACATTAAAATACAATTTATAATACAAACACACTGTCACATATAACACACTATTACAAACATACATAATACACTAGCATAATGACCCAATAAATACTCAATCTAAAATATTCTTCATCTACTATAATCCCACAACATTTCTGTATACTATATTTAAATTGTTTTTAAATAATGTTTAAACGTATATATTGAAAGGTTTCTAGTTTGCTCAGTTAATTTATTCAATTTCTTTATTGCTCTAAATCGAAATGTTATTTTGCCCATTTCTTTTTTCTGTCTGGATAACGCATAGATGGTGGACAATCTATTCCTAGTATTTACGGAATGTCTGTCTCTTACCAACTGAATACCATTGTGAATAGAACTTGGCCATTTTAAATGATGTATATTATAAAATAAGATAAGCATGTTTTTTTCAATTATCTTGTCGATTGATGACCAACCAAGAACACTGCGCATGACTGCAACAGAAGAACCATATCTCCGCCTTAAAACAATCCTTGCTGCTTTATTCTGTGCATTTTGCAGCCTCCTAACTTCACTAGAAGATGCATTTCCCCAGACCACCGAACAATAGTTCACTTCACTCTCAACCAATGCCTGTGTTATTTGCTGAAGGATTTTCCCTGGTAAATATTTAGCTATCCTTCTGATTATGCATGCTGTTTATTTTTATTTTTTTTACATAGATTAGTTATTTGAGACGACCATGATAAGCAGTTGTCTAGCTGCACTCCCAGTAGTTTGGTTTCTGCCACTTCTTCAATTTGTACTCCTCCCATACTTAATTGTATCCAATGCTGTTTTGGCCTTTTCCTAGTTGAACAGACCAACTTAACTTTGGTTTTCTTGGTGTTTAAAGCAAGTTTGTTTTGGCAAACCCATTTCCTGATAATCTCCAAATCTCCTTGCAAAGCTTGCTGTACATGTTGAACCGATTCTCTTGCTGCATAAATTGTAGTATCATCTGCAAATATAGTAGCTTGAGTTTCAACCAAGGCATAGGGAAGGTCGTTGGTGTATATTAAGTAGAGAAGTGGCCCAAGGCAGCTGCCCTGCGGTATTCCACAGTTTAACACATTAGGGGAAGAAAATGAACCATTGATATAGGTAGACTGTTTCCTGTCAGTTAGATATGACTGTACCCAATTCAATGCTACCTCCTTAAAACCATAATGCATTAATTTTGTCAAAATAATTTCATGATCCACTAAATCAAAAGCTGCACTGAAATCTAAAAATAGTACACCTACAAACCTGCCATTATCCATAGCATTGAGCCACTGATCAGTCATGTCAACCAATGCAGTGGTAGTGGAATGGTTTTTGCGATAAGCATGCTGATTGGCTGTAATCAGATCATTCTTTTCCATATACTCCCACATTTGTCTACTCACAATACCCTCCAATATCTTACTGAGTGTAGGGAGTAGACTAATTGGTCGACTATTGGCAGGAGTAATGGGTTCTTTGCTGTCTTTCGGAATAAAACACAGTTTCGCATGCTTCCATACATTTGCAAACAGCCCCTTTTCCAGTGACCAATTAAATATGTATCTCAGTGGAACTGCAATCTGGGGAGCAGCACAGCGAAGCAAAAAAATTCCATAAGACCATAACCTGTAGATTTACCATCAGGTAATGACTTCAATAGGTTTAACACCTCCTCCACTGACACCGTTTGTAGACTAAAAGAGCAGATCTTATTGCTCATAATATGATCATCAATCCATTGGACAATAGCTTGTTTGGAAGAATTTATGTCTACATTGTTGCTTAGTAATTTAATTTTCTGTGTAAAAAAATCTGCAAAATGATTGGCAATATCAACTGGTTTTGTTATTATTCTCCCGTCAACCTCCACACTAGGTTTGATGGTAGACTGGCACATGGGACCTCAAAGGAAAAGTCTGTTTGCTCGAATGCTCTTTCTTCATACAGTACAGAAGCTGTGTTTTGAACTGCAGTTTCAAAGGCATTCTTTTTTCTTGTTTTTGGTGGCGCACCAAATCAGATCAGATCCAAACTTTTTTCTCCACTTAGCTGAGTAATACATTTTGTGGGGAATTATTATTTATTTTTTATCAAGGGGTGTGCTGCAGCACCCTCAGCAAATTAAATCACACTTTATTTGTCACATACGCCTAATTCAACAAGTGTAGACCTTACTGTGAAATGCTTACTTACAAGCCCTTAACAAACAATGCAGTTTTAAGAAAATAGAGTTAAGAAAATATTTACCAAATAAAATACATTTAAAAAACACAATAAAATAACAATGTGGCTATACTGTCTATAGGTGGTACTGGTACTGAGGCAATGTGTGGGGGTACAGGTTAGTCGAGGTAATTTGTCAATGTAGGTAGAGTCAATGTAGGTAGGGGTAAAGTGACTATACATAGATAATAAGCAGCGAGTAGCAGCAGTGTAAAAACAGGGGTAGTCAATGCAAATGTTTCCGGGTGGCCATTTGATTAATTGTTCAGCAGTCTTATGGCTTGGGGGTAGAAGCTGTTTTGACCTTGACTTGGCGCTCCAGTACCGCTTGCCGTGCGGTAGCAGAGAGAACAGTCTATGACTTGGGTGACTGGAGTCTTTGACAATTTTTTGGGCCTTTCTCTGACACAATCTAGTATAGAGGTCATGGATGGCAGGAAGCTTGGCCCCAGTGATGTACTGGGCTGTACACACTACCCTCTGTACCGCCTTACGGTCGGTCGGATGACGAGCAGTTGCCATACCAGACAGTGATGCAACCGGTCAGGATACTCTCGATGGTGCAGCTGTAGATATTTTTGAGTATCTGGGGACCCATGCCAAATCCTTTGTCTCCTGAGGTGGAAAAGGCGTTGTCGTGCCCTCGTCACGACTTTCTTGGTGTGTTTGGACCATGATAGTTTGTTGGTGATGTGGACACCAAGGAACTTGAAGCTCTCAACCTGCTCCACTACAGCCCCATCGATGTGAATGGGGGAGTGTTCGGCCCTCCTTTTCCTGTAGTCCACGATCATCTCTTTTGTATTGCTCACATTGAGGGAGAGGTTGTTATCTTGGCACCACATGGCCAGGTCTCTGACCTCCTCCCTATAGTCTCATTGTTGATCAGGCCTACATAATGATGGTATTTGAGTCGTGCTTGGCCATGCAGTCGTGGGTGAACAGGGAGGACAGGAGGGGACTAAGCATGCACCCGAGGGGCCCCAGTGTTGAGGATCAGTGTGGCAGATGTGTTGTTGCCTACCTTTACCACCTGGGGGCGGCCAGTCAGGAAGTCCAGGATCCAGTTGCAGAGAGAGGTTTTTAGTCCCAGGGTCCTTAGCTTAGTGATGAGCTTTGTGGGCACTATGGTGTTGAACCCTGAGCTGTAGTCTAGGAAAAGCATTCTCACATGTTCCTATTCTCACGTGTTCCTTTGTCCAGGTGGGAAAGGGCAGTGGTGAGTGTGATTGAGATTGCATCCTCTGTGGATCTGTTGGGGCAGTATGTGAATTGGAGTGGGTCTAGGGTTTCCGGGATGATGGTGTTGATGTGAGCTATGACCAGCCTTTCAAAGCACTTCATGGCTACTGACGTGAGTGCTACGGGTCTGTAGTCATATAGGCAGGTTACCTTTGCTTTCTTGGGAACAGAGACTATGGTGGTCTGCTTGAAACATGTAGGTATTACAGACTCGGTCAGGGAGAGGTTGAAAATGCTTCCTGCAGCTATGCTTATAAATATTGTATTAAATTCAGTGAGACGTTAACAGCTGCTTATCGTTAAACATACAGTATATGCTATGGCCAGTAGCCACCCAAACGAGGCCTATCTGAAATATGAAAATGATCAAACAAGTCGTCAGGTAGCCTATAGTTCTGGCAAAGATGAGTCTGTAGTTGCTAAACTGTTATATGGATGATAAGCGTAAGCCTACCTTGTTTTTGTCAGGCAAAACCTGAGGACTTGAAATAAGTTCTTTCTGGTCACTAACCTGGATATGCGTGCCGGGCTCTGCGCTCCAATGCTGATGACTGGTCATTGGTCAACAATCAAGACATGCACATTTTAGGTTCTGAAGCATAGAGGCGAATTTAACGACCACTTGCAGGCAGTGGGTTCAGAACAACAATGACAAAAAATGTATATATTCCTTTTTACATTTTTGGGGAAATTATACCACAATGAAAAGGATACTTTGGAGACTAAAAGTGCACGTGCTGGTCTTGCTGATAGAGAGGTTAGTGCACACTGTAGCAAAATAACAAACGACAGTTCAGGTAACCCCTCCTTGTTTTACTCTATTTTCTTCCCTGTGGTGTATGATGAATAGACCCAGACAACTATCTGTCTTTCTTCTTTCCTCTCATCTGTTATTGTTTCATAAAGGCTGTCTCTCACTTCATGGCCTGACAACACACTGGAGTGGAAAAGTGAAATTATACAAGGGCTGGGTCTAATCCTGAATGCTGATTGATTAAAAGCGCATTCCAGCCGGTGTCTATTCCACAAGTTACCACTGGCTAAATATTTTATTTTTAATTGAACCTTTATTTAACTAGGCAAGTCAGTTAAGAACAAATTCTTATTTACAATGACGGCCTACTAAAAGGCAAAAGGCCTTCTGCGGGGACGGGGGCTGGTGTCACGCCCTGACCTTAGTACTCTTTGCTTTCTTTATTATTTTTGGTTAGGTCAGGGTGTGACATGGGTGATGTCTTTGACCCTGTCTAGGGGTTTTGTATGTCTATGGGTGTTTACTCGTCTAGGTGTTATGTATGTCTATGGTTTGCCTAGTTTGGTTCTCAATTAGAGGCAGCTGTTTATCGTTGTCTCTGAATGGGAGTCATATTTAGGCAGCCATATTCCTTGGATATTTCGTGGGTTATTGTTTATGGTTAGCTGCCTGTGTCTGCACTTGTTTATATATAGCGTCACGTTAGTTTGGTTGTTTTTGTATAGTTTGTTTAGTGTTTCTTTGTTAATAAATAGAAGAATGTATTCACATCACGCTGCGCCTTGGTCTCCTCCATTCAACGAATGTGACAGCTGGAATTAAAAATAAAATAAAAATTCTATAAAAATCTAGGACAAAACACACATCACAACAAGAGAGACAACACAACACTACATAAAGAGAGACATAAAACAACACCATAGCATGGCAGCAGCACATGACAACACAGCATGGTATCAACACAACATGACAACAACATAGTAGCAACACAACATGGTAGCAGCACAGGGTACAAACATTATTGGGCACAGACAACAGCACAAAGGGCAAGAAGGTAGAGGCAACAATACATCATGGAAATCAGCCACAACTGTCAGCAAGAGTGTCCATGATTGAGTCTTTGAATAACTTTAAAATGCCTATTGACATTTGACGTTAAAATGCCTATTTACTCTGTTCCATCTGACTGCGCAATCCACTGTATCTTCAGCCCAGGCAGGGAAGTTATAAACTTATTCTCCACGATAATAAGCATCTAGACATTATCTCACATTTCTTTCAGACTAACATTTTGCTTTCCACAGCGGAGATTTGTATAAACCTTGCAGTCTGTCTCTGACTGTCTCTAACTGTCCCGTAGTAATGAACGTGAACTGTAGAGGTCAGGAGTCGGGACGAGAGAGAAGCAGGCCACGTTTCTCAGCCAGTTGAAATCATGAATCAGCTAGCATCATTTTTATGGATATATACAAAGAAATGTCAATTGAAAAAAAAGGTCAAATGTAACAAAATGCAGCTAGTTTGCAGTCTTTCCAGCTTCAGTTTGAAGTGATTGCGTTAGCTGTGTTGTTGGCTGGCTCCTCTGAACATCAGTGTCCTGACGAGAGAGCACATTTTATAGGCCAGGTGAAATCGTGCCTCATTAGCTTATTGTTATGGATGTATCCAAATAAATGTCATGAGAAAACAGCTGAAACAAATGCAGCTACTGTTGCTATTCTTTCTGCACTGTTTGACGTGACTGTAAGTTAGCCGTAGTTGGCTAGCTAGCAAGTAAGGGATAAGAACATTGCCAGCCAGTATGGCAATGGAACATTTAGAACGAACGACTGGGTCGCATCCATAGATACAGAACAAAAAGACTAAACCACTGGGTCGCGTCTGTAGATACAGAACAAAAAGACTGAACCACTGGGTTGCGTCTGTAGATACAGAACAAAAAGACTGAACCACTGGGTCGCGTCTGTAGATACAGAACAAAAAGACTGAACCACTGGGTCGCGTCTCTGGCAACCGAACCATTAGAACGAACCGGCTTGGGTAGCAACCGTAGATTTGTTTAGGGACTATATATTGTGGAAGTAGTATGAATGAATTCATCAACATTTTTAATGAAAATATGTCAATCATTATTTGAATATGTTGGTAACCCGTTGCATAAAAGTGATAATGCCCTCGAAGCCGGTGTTTGGAGCATACATTGACTTGACTTCGTCTCGGGCCTAACAACACCCGTGCCAGTGTATCCGCCTAACACCGTCTTTGAGGGCATCACTTTAATGAAGTGATACAAAAACAAAAGAAGTCACCAAATGCGGCAGTGTAAAGCATCAATGGATTTAATCAAAGACAAAGCTCTGTGCTTGTGAATTGGATGGTTGTTTCTTCAATAACAGTATTCAGACACGAACACAGACATAAGCACGCACACACACACACACACACACACACACACACACACACACACACACACACACACACACCGAGAAATGGTTCCTAGTTGAAGCCACTGTAGCTGAGAGGAGAGGCTGTTGTGCTGAAGCTGAATCTTGCAGCTGGTCTTATAAATAAGACAGCAAACAATGTGTCACTTTTGGGTTTTATAAGAGAAAAACCAACATGGCCTCACGTTTTAATAAAACTGATGCGTATTACATGGCTCTCCAGTTCAGAGGGAGAGAGAGATGAAGAGAGACAGGGAACAGAATGGAGGAGAGTGGCTGAAGATCAAAAAACAAAAAGCAGCACCCCAGGAACCCTGATACAATCCCTTTGGTGCGCAGGGAGGGGAAGAAAGGAGGGAGCGTGTGTGGGAGGAAGAGAGAAAGAGAGAGGGAGAAAGAGACCGGGGAAGAGAGAGAGAGAGAAAGAAAGAGAGGGGGATTCAGAGAGAAGATATTAGATTTGAGGTGTGATTTTTTGGGGGGAGGAATTTTTTACGAAGGGAAACAGTCGGGATCCCTCACCCAAGGGACACATATCTGTGCTGTCTGTCCACACACTTACCAGAAGAAGACGAGAGAGAGAGAGAGAGAGAGAGAGAGAGAGAGAGAGAGAGAGAGAGAGATGGGAAGAGAGAGAGAAGAGAAAGAGGGGAAGGAGGAAAGAGGAGAGAGAGAAAGAGGAGAGAGAGAGAGGGAGAGAGAGAGGGACAGAGAATAAAGAGAGAGGGGGCAGAGGGAGAAATATGGCGAGAAGGAGAGGGAAAGGCAAGACAAGAGGGAAAATTTATGATCTGATCAGTTACACCCTTCCTGAGAAGAAAACCCTCTGTTATTATCTGTGTGTGTGTGCGTGTGTGTGTGTGTTTGCACATGCTTTTGTAGATCAACATGTGTGTGAGAGTAATGTGCACGCATGTATCATTAGGCATCATTAGACACAAATTATACAGAGACAGAGAGACAGATGCAGTAGCTGGCAGCGTGTCGCATTAAGCTCTGTTCTACCACTGCAATCATCCCATGATGAAGAGAGAGTGGAGAAGAGGAGAGAGAGAGAGAGACAAGATAAGATAAGAGAAGCGAGGAGAGAAGACGAGAGAAAGGAAGAGAGGGAGAGGGAGAGGGAGAGAGAGAGAGAGAGGGAGAGGGAGAGAGAGGAGAGAGAGAGAGAGAGAGAGAGAGAGAGAGAGAGAGAGAGAGAGAGAGAGAGAGAGAGAGAGAGAGTACATCCCAATACATGCACTGTGATTAAACACAAAGGTTCATTACTGTTGACATTGAAGATTAATGCAGGCGGGCCAAGAGGATATTGCACACAAAAAATTTAACTGCACAGTGAAGAGAAGAGGAATGGAGAGGAGGAGAGAGGAGGGCAGAGAGGAGAGACTGACAAAATGCAGAGAAAGCCTAGAGAACGAATGACGGAGAGAGGAGAGGAGAGAGGGAGGGGGGAAAAGTCGTAATATTATCATTATACAGATAACTCACTGAAAGCAATATTTTCGCAACCCAATCCTCCCCTCCAACACTCACACACACACATACACACTCCTGCCTCACCACTCGTCTTTCTCTCTTTCCGTAACTCTATCTGTAACACTGTAGATTTCTTTATTGAATGTTAAATACTCACTCCTCCCAATCTCTCCTCTCTCCCACTCCAACCAGCTATCCCTTCCCCTCCTCTCTCTCTCCCTCCCTCTCTCTCTCCCTTGGTTTCTATCTTTCTCCCTCGGTTTCTCTCTCACCACCTGTTAGTTCAGACCCCGTGCATTGAGATACACTTGTTTATGAGGGAAGCTTTCACACTCTCGCAATCAGAGGTAAGATTTACTTTCCTTTTTTTGTTGTCTGTTATCAACTTCATACCTTCTTCTGTTGTGTTACTGCATTGTATTTGGTTAGATTCATTTCTTACATTCTCCTTTTTTATATTTGTATGTAATCCATCACTTCTTTCGCGATAACTGGCTCATCTGCTTGCGCTCTCTCTCTCTCTCTCTCTCTCTCTCTCTCTCTCTCTCTCTCTCTCTCTCTCTCTCTCGCTCTCTCTCTCTCTCTGTCTCTCTCTGCCTCTCTCTCTCTGTCTCTCTGTCTCTGTATCCCATAGGTGTACTGTATCATGATGTTAACACCTGCTGTCTCAGGAGTCCGGCTGATCAGCCAGTCCCGTTTATGTACTCAGAGTAAACCTGACCCTGCAGGGTTAAAGTATTCATTTAAAGTCAAATCAAAGTTTATTGGTCGCATACACAGTTTAGCAGGTGTTATAGTAGGTGCAGCAAAATGCTTCTGTTACTAACTCGTAACAGTGCAATAACATGTCCAAATTTAAACGTAAGGGCAACTTTAAACGTTCTTCCCAGTGGGAAGAATCTGATTAAGAATCCAAGTAGCACTGTATCAGTAATCAAAGATCAGCTAAAAATGATATACCCAGATGTAGATATAATACAGTGAGCTAGGTCAAGAATCCAGTACATACAGTTGAAGTCGGAAGTTTACATACTCCTTAGCCAAATACATTAAACTCAGTTTTTCACAATTCCTGACATTTAATCCTAGTAAAAACTCCCTGTTTTAGGTCAGTGAGGATCACCACTTTATTTGAAGAATGTGAAATGTCAGAATAATAGTAGAGAGAATGATTTATTTCAGCTTTTATTTCTTTCATCACATTCCCAGTGGGTCAGAAGTGTACATACACTCAATTAGTATTGTGTAGCATTGCCTTTAAATTGTTTAAATTGTGACAAACGTTTCGGGTAGTCTTCTGCAAGCTTCCCACAATACGTTGGGTGAATTTTGGCCCATTCCTCCTGAATGAGAGCTGGTGTAACTGAATCAGGTTTGTAGGCCTCCTTGCTCGGACATGCTTTTTCAGGTCTGCCCACAAATTTTCTATAGGATTGAGGTCAGGGCTTTGTGATGGCCACTCCAATACCTTGAATTTGTTGTCCTTAAGCCATTTTGCCACAACTTTGGAAGTATGCTTGGGGCCATTGTCCATTTGGAAGACCCATTTGCGACCAAGCTTTAACTTCCTTACTGATGTCTTGAGATGTTGCTTCAATATATCCACATAATTTTCCTACCTCATGATGCCATCTATTTTTGTGAAGTGCATCAGTCCCTACTGCACCAAAGCACCCCCACAACATGATGCTGCCACCCTGTGCTTCCCAGTTGGGATGGTGTTCTTCGGCTTGCAAGCCTCCCCCTTTTTCCTCCAAACATAACGATGGTCATTATGGCCAAACAGTTCTATTTTTGTTTCATCAGACCAGACGATATTTCTCCAAAAAGTATGATATTTGTCCACATGTACAGTTGCAAACTGTTGTCTGGCTTTTTTATGGCGGTTTTGGAGCAGTGGCTTCTTCCTTGCTGAGCAGCCTTTCAGGTTATGTTGATATAGGGCTCGTTTTACTGTGGATATAAATACTTTTGTACCTGTTTCCTCCAACATCTTCACAAGGTCATTTGCTGTAGTTCTGGGATTGATTTGCACTTTTCGCACCACAGTACATTAATCTCTAGGAGACAGAACACGTCTCCTTCCTGAGCGGTGTGACGGCTGCGTGGTCCCATGGTGTATATACTTGCATACTATTGTTTGTACAGATGAATGTGGTACCTTTAGGCATTTGGAAATTGCTCCAGACTTAAGGAGGTCTACAATTATTTTCTTTCGATTTTCCCATGATGTCAAGCAAAGAGGCACTGAGTTTGAAGGTAGGCCTTGAAATACACTGCTCAAAAAAATAAAGGGAACACTTAAACAACACAATGTAACTCCAAGTCAATCACACTTCTGTGAAATCAAACTGTCTACTTAGGAAGCAACACTGATTGACAATAAATTTCACATGCTGTTGTGCAAATGGAATAGACAGGTGGAAATTATAGGCAATTAGCAAGACACCCCCAATAAAGGAGTGGTTCTGCAGGTGGTGACCTGCAGGTGGTGACCACTTCTCAGTTCCTATGCTTCCTGGCTGATGTTTAGGTCACTTTTGAATGCTGGCGGTGCTTTCACTCTAGTAGTAGCATGAGACGGAGTCTACAACCCACACAAGTGACTCAGGTAGTGCAGCTCATCCAGGATGGCACATCAATGCGAGCTGTGGCAAGAAGGTTTGCTGTGTCTGTCAGCGTAGTGTCCAGAGCATGGAGGCGCTACCAGGAGACAGGCCAGTACATCAGGAGACGTGGAGGAGGCCATAGGAGGGCAACAACCCAGCAGCAGGACCGCTACCTCCGCCTTTGTGCAAGGAGGAGCAGGAGGAGCACTGCCAGAGCCCTGCAAAATAACCTCCAGCAGGCCACAAATGTGCATGTGTCTGCTCAAACGGTCAGAAACAGACTCTATGAGGGTGGTATGAGGGCCACAGGTGGGGGTTGTGCTTACAGCCCAACACCGTGCAGGACGTTTGGCATTTGCCAGAGAACACCAAGATTGGCAAATTTGCCACTGGCGCCCGTGCTCTTCACAGATGAAAGCAGGTTCACACTGAGCACACGTGACAGACGTGACAGAGTATGGAGACGCCGTGGAGAACGTTTTGCTGCCTGCAACATCCTCCAGCATGAACGGTTTGGCGGTGGGTCAGTCATGGTGTGGGGTGGCATTTCTTTGTGGGGACGCAGGTCTGGGAGGAGATCCCTCAGGAGACCATCCGCCACCTCATCAGGAGCATGCCCAGGCGTTTTAGGGAGGTCATACAGGCACGTGGAGGCCACACACACTAATGAGCCTCATTTTGACTTGTTTTAAGGACATTACATCAAAGTTGGATCAGCCTGTAGTGTGGTTTTCCACTATAATTTTGAGTGTGACTCCAAATCCAGACCTCCATGGGTTGATACATTTGACTTCCATTGATAATTTTTGTGTGATTTTGTTGTCAGCACATTCAACTATGTAAAGAAAAAAGTTTTTAATCCGAATATTTCATTCATTCAGAACTAGGATGTGTTATTTTAGTGTTCCCTTTATTTTTTGGAGCAGTGCACATCCACAGGTACACTTCCAATTGACTCAAAACATGTCAATTAGTCTATCAGAAGATTCTAAAGCCATGACATAATTTTCTGGAATTTTCTAAGCTGTTTAAATGCACAGTCAACTTAGTGTATGTAAGCTTCTGACCCACTGGAATAGTGATACAGGGAATTATAAGTGAAATAATCTGTCTGTAAGCAATTTTTGGAAAACTTACTTGTGTCATGCACAAAATGGATGTCCTAACCGACTTGCCAAAACTATAGTTTGTTCACAAGAAATGTGTGGAGTGGTTGAAAAACGAGTTTTAATGACTCCAACCTAAGAGCATGTAAACTGTAAATCATATTCGGTGTGTATAAACAATGTAACTAAAGTACAATGTACAGTAGTAGAAATATTATGATTAGCTTCTTTGGGGATACAGTATTTAAATACACAGTGTGGAATGAGAAGTGGCCAGTGGTTCAATGTCTCTATAGCTTGGGACAGCAGCGTTGGCTGTGGTTTGTGAATGAGAGTGTGCATCACCTGGTAGATGGCTAGCGATGGCTGTTCAACGGTCTGATGGCCTGGTAATATAAGCAGTTTTTTAGTCTCTCGGTCTTAACTCTGATACACCTGTACTGTCTCCGTCTGTCAGACGATAACCAAGTGAACAGTCCGTGGCTCGGGTGGGTGAGGTCCTTAATGATCTTCTAGGTCTTCCTTTGACACTGGGTGCTGTAGATGTCCTGGAGGGCAGGCAGCATGCCCCCAGTGATGCGTTGGGCTGCCCGCACTACCCTCTGGAGAGCCATGAGGTTGAGGGTGGAGCAGTTGCCGTACCAGGCGTGATGCAACCCGACAGAATGCTCTCAATGGTGCATCTGTAGAAGTTTGTGTGGGTCAATGGGGCCATGCTGAATTTCTTCCACCGCCTGAGTTTGTAGAGATGCTGTTGCACCTTCTTCACCACGATGTCGGTGTGGCGAGACCGTTTCAGGTCCTCAGTGATGTGCACGCCGAGGAATTGGGAGCTTTTGACCCTATCCACTTCAGCCACATTGATGTAGATGGGGGCGTGCTCTCTCTTCTGTCTCCTGTAGTCCATGATAAGCTCCTTTGTTTTGTTGACGTTGAGGGAGAGGTTATTTTCCTGGCACCAGTCCGTCACGGCTCTAACCTTCTCACTGGCTCGTCGTTGTTGTTAGTAATCAGGCCTACCTCTGTTGTGTCGCCAGCAAACTTGATGATTGAGTTGAAGTCGTGCGTGGCCACGCAGTCATGGGTGAACATGGAGTACAGGAGGGGAATGAGCACACACCCCTGGGGGGCCCCCGTGTTGAGGATCAGTGTGGTGGACGTGTTGTTGCCTTCCCTCACCACCTGGGGTCGTCCCGTCAGGAAATCTAGGATCCAGTTGCAGTTCAGACTCAAGGCCCCGAGTTTAGGGACACGCTTAAAGGGCACTATGGTGGGATTGAAATAGATGTACCCCTTTGCTGCAGTCAAATGACTTAGCGGCCTCATGGGTGGAGTGTTATTCATATTTTTCATAATTTCATAATGAATAAAGATTATTTTGTTCAAATGCAGAAAATCTATTGTTTCTCTGTCAAACAGTGTTGTTATATTTAAGTCTTCTGTGATGTCTATAAAGTGTAATATTGGGATGCAAACTCAACTCTACAGTATATCTGACATGGTACAGGTGTCTTCTTTTTTTAAACCCATAAGCATGTCTGTGAGGTATATACTTTACTTCAAAGTATATTTGTTTAAGACTACAAAGAAACACTGATTTGATCTACACAAAATACTCTATAATGTCAAAGTGAAAAGAAAATTCTACAGATGTTTACAAATGAATACAAAAAATGATAACTAAAATATAGTTGTTGCATAGGTATTCACCCCCTTTGTTTAGGAAAACCTAAATTAGCTCAGAAGTCAAATTTGGCTTAACAAATCACATAACAAGTTACATGGACTCACTCTGTGTTACAAAATAGTGGTTGACATGGTTTTTAAATGGCTACCCCTTCCTCTGGCCCCCATATACACATCTACCTGTAAGGTTTCAATCAGTCAAGTATTGCAGTTCAAGCACAGATTCAACTACAAAGACCAAGGAGCCTTTCAAAAGCCTCATAAAGAAGGGCAGTGATTGGTAGATGACAAATCAGACATTGAATATATCTTGAAGCATGGTCAAGTTAATAATTATGCTGTGGTTGATGTATTAAACCACCTTGACACATCAAAGAGGCAGTTGTCTTTCTGAACTGCGCTGCAGGACAGGAAGGACACTGCTTAGGGATGTCACCGTGAGGCCAGAGTTCAATGGCTGTGATGGGAGAAAACTGAGGATGGACCAACAACATTGTAGTGACTCCACAATAATGACCTAAATGAGAGTGAAAACAAGAATACAAATATACATCATACGAATATTCCAAAACATGCATATGTATGCAACAAGGCACTAAAGTAATACTGCAAAAAAACATGGCAAAGGAATACATTTTTTTGGACTAAATGCAAAACCTTATGTTTGGGGAAAATCCAACACAACACTGCCTCCTTATTTTCAAGCATGGTGGTGGCTGCATCATGTTATGGGTGTGCTTGACATTGGCAGAGACTGTGGAGTTTTTCCAGATTGAAACAAAAGGGGATGGAGCTAAGCACAGGCAACATCCTAGAGTTAAACCTGCTTCTGTCTGCTTTACACCAGACACTAGGAGAGGAATTCCCCTTTCAGCAGGGCAATAACCTACAACACAAAGTCAAATCTACACTGGTGTTGCTCACCAAGAAGACAGTGAATGTTCCTGAATGGCCAAGTTACAGTTTTGACTTCAATCTGCTTGAAAATCTATGGCAAGACTTGACAATTGCTGTCTAGCAATGATCCCCAAAAGCTTGACAGAGCTTGAAGAATTTTGAAAAGAACAATGGGCAAATATTGCACAATACAGGTGTGCAAAGCTCTTAAGAGACTTACCCAAGAAGACTCACATCTATAAATCAGGCTTTTCTAACATGTATTGACTCAGGGGGGTGAATTCTTATCTTATCAAGGTTTACAGTATATATACATTAGTGTTTTATTTTGTATTCATCTTTAAAAAAAATGTTAAGATTTTTCTCCCATTTTGACATTACGGAGTATTTTGTTTAGATCGTTGACAAAATCAACTAAATCCATTGTAATCACACTTTGTAACACAATAACATGTGAAGAAACCCAAGGGGGGTGTAGACCTTCTATAGGCACAGTAGGTATTCCTCTTGTCCAGGTGGGATAGGGCGGTGTGCAGTGCAACCACGATTGCGTCATCCATGGAGCTGTTGGAGCGTGTGTGGTGAAGGTGATATGGTCCTTGATTTGCCTTTCAAAGCACTTCATGATGACAGAACTGTGCTACGGGGCAATAGTAATTTAGTTCAGTTACCTTGGCTTGCTTGGGAACAATGGTGGCCATCTTAAAGCAAGTGGGGATGACAGACTGGGATAGTGAGTGGTTGACAATGTCCTTAAACACTCCAGCCAGCTGGTCTGCGCATGCTCTGAGGAAGCGGCTTGGGATGCCATCTGGACCAGCAGCCTTGCGAGAGGGATAACACGCTTGAAGGTCCTTCTCACGTAGGCTACAGAGATCGGGAGCCTGCAGTCCTCGTGAGAAGCGGGGGCCCACATCGGCTGCTCTGTTTTCCTCAAAGCTCCTCAAAGCGGGTGAAAAAGATGTTTAGCTTGTCTGGCAGTGAGGCTTCTGTGTCCAAGACGTAGCTGGTTTCTTCTTTATAATCCGTGATAAGTCCCTGCCACAAACATCTTCTGTCTGAGTCGTTGAATTGTGACTGTCTTTTTGCTTCTATGCTTGTCTTATGGAGATCATAGGAGGTCTATTTGTACTTGTCCATGTTTCCAATATTTTTACTATGGTTAAATGCGGTGGTTCGCGCATCATTTATTCCTCAGCACAGCATTCTCCACCCTCTCTCCTTCTCTCCATCTCTCTCTCTTTCTCCCCTTCTCTCCACCTCTCTTTTCTCCCTTTTTCTCTTTCTCCCTTTCTCTCTCTCCTTTTCAATCTTTTTCTCTCCCTCCATCTCTCTCTCTCTCTGTGCATTCATGAATGAATATGGAATATCAACTTTATATAGAAATTGATAGTGCTTTTTTTGGGGGGGGGATTGCTAAGATCTTGCTACTTATTCATTCATGCGAATCCACCACGTCCTCGCTCTTTTCCCTAGGTGTTTCCCTGTCTCTGACTATTTGTTTATCTCTCTCTCTCTGTTTCTCTCTCTTTCTCTCCGAGATTCAGGTAAGCTTTATTAGCACGGATGATAAAGCCACTGTTGCTAAAGCGGAACGAAATAATGACATCAACAATAACAATCTATCAGAAATGAATAATAGTAGTGACGGTGATTAGAGAAAGGGGACAATATATACACAGAGTGTAGAAAACATCAGGAAGACCTGCTCTTTCCTTGACACAGACTGACCAGGTGAAAGCCATGATCCCGTATTGATGTCACTTGTTAAATTCATTTCAGTGTAGATGAAGGAAAGAAAACAGTTTAAAGAAGGATTTTTATGCCTTGAGACAATTGAGACATGGATTGTGTGTGTGTGCCATTCAGAGGGTGAATGGGCAAGACAAAAGATTCAAGTGCTGTTGAAGGGGGTATGGTAGTAGGTGCCAGGCGCACCGGTTTGTTTTCACACTCAACAGTTTCCTGTGTGTATCAAGAATGGTCCACCACCCAAAGGACATCAAGCCAACTTGACACAACTCAATATTTGGAAGGTGTTCTTAATGTTTTGTACATTCTGTGTACAAAGGACCATTGTTTTTTACCTGAGGGTTTTTCTCAACAACAACAGTCTTCTACCAAGGATCCTTAAAGGTAATCTTTCCCAATGAGGAACTATAGGGGAGCCAACATCAACCTCTATGTAGGTGTGCAGTTTTATCAAGGGAAACATTCTATCACATGACATAGTGCCTTTGTCCCAAATGGCACCCTAGTCCCTATATAGTGCATTACGTTTGACCAAAGCCCTACGGGACCTGGTCAAAAGTTGTGCACTATAAAGAGAATAGGGTGCCATTTGGGACGCAGAATGGTCCTTTGTAATATACTGTGGGCCCACAGAAAGGCGTTCAGTCACGGTAGGATTACCGGCAGCAACCGATGCTCCACGTTAGCTAAGCTCAGCAAGGCAGCGAAACAGGAGGATATGCAAATGAGGCCACAAAGACCAGGGTGGTTTTCCAATTGCCTCGCAAAGATGTGCCTTCAGAAAGTATTCATACCCCTTGACTTATTCCACATTTTGTTGTGTTACAGCCTGAATTCAAAATGGATTCAATTGATTTTATTTTCTTACCCATCTACACATAATTCCCCAAAATGACAAAGTGATTTTTTTATGCCTTGAGACAATTGAGAAATGGATTGTGCAACATTGGCCCATTATTCTTTAAAAAATTATTCAAGCGCTGTCAAATTGGCTGTTGATCATTACTAGACAACCATTTTCAGGTCTTACCATAGATTGTCATGTAGATTTAACTCAAAATGGTAACTCGGCAACATTCACTGGCTTCTTGGTCAGCATCTCCAGTGTAGATTAGGCCTTGTGTTTTAGGTTATTGTCCTGCTGAAAGGTGAATTCACCTCTCAATGTCTGGTGGAAAGCAAACTGAACAAGGTTTTCCTGTGCTTAGGATTTTGTCTGTGCTTAGCTCCATTCCATTTGTTTTTTATCCTGAAAAACTCCCCAGTCCTTAACTCTTACAAGCATAACCCTAACATTACGCAGCTTGAAAATATGGAGAGTGGTACTCAGTAATGTGGGGTACTGGATTTGCCTCAAACGTAATACTTTGTATTCAGGACAAAAAGTTACTTGCTTTGACATATTTTTGCAGTATTACTTTAGTGCCTTGTTGCAAAACGCATGCATGTTTAGGAATATGTATTATTCTGTACTGGCTTCCCTTTCACTCTATCAATTAGGTTACTATTGTGGAGTAACTACAATGGTGTTGATCCATCCTCAGTTTTCTCCTATCACAGCCATTACTAGCCTTATCAAGATCTGCATCCCTCCTCCCATTCTTCACCTATCTGGTATCTCTTGGGTTCTTCTAAGGATCTCCTGGTGGGATTGCCAACACAAAAACAGCCTAAGTACTACGACCTGACAATGTCGACCTGAGACTCCAAGCAAAAGTCGACAGAGTCCCCCCCCCTGGATCCTTTATCTGCAGTCCTCGTTTTCATCAAGTCCATTCTCATTCCCCCCCCCTGAATCCTCCTTCTCAAATCCCATTCCATTTCCTCAATACATATTCTAAACCCATTTCAATGTCTGGTCCTTCAACTAATTGAGACTTGATTGATAGCTGCAATATCTACTCTGGGTATATTAGAGAGAATTCAGTGCAACTGTTCTCTCCGTTCTGGACAGATGGTACGTTTTTATTCTCTCTCTCTCTGTTCTTTTGGTTCGATCAAGGCAAGTCTACTGTGTGGAGGATCCACTGGATCCACTGTTGTTCTATGAACTCTAAACAAATAAATTCTATAATCTATTTTCAACAACATTTACTGAAATGCTTCCCTTATGAAAAAAAACCCAGACATTTCACACGATCACATGTGATCTTATGTGAAGATAATATGTAAATGCAACATCTAATAACATAACTGCACATGTGAGAATTTCAGCACGTGAGAACATATCATGAAATAAACGTGACCACATGGGGATTTGTTATTATTTAACTAGGCAAGTCAGTTAAGAACAAATTCTTATTTGCAATGACGGCCTAGGAACAGTAAATAGAGACGCAAAAGTTTTTCACAGGAAAGTTCAAATGTCACATTTTATTTGTAAAGGAAGTGATGAAATCGTATGTGGGACTAAAGTAAATGGTACACTGTTAAGCTAAAATAGTGTGGAAATTTTAATCAATAACAATATTTTTACATTTGAAAAAACTCTCCAAGTGATATAAACTATTACCCAAACTGGGATTTGAACTCACGACCTCTGGATTTGGTATACGCTGACCTTTCTGTTGCGCCACGAAAGCTAGGGTTTTTAGAAATCCCTACTCAGAGATGGTGGTGTAGCAAGAAGATCAGCCTGCCGTGAACCAAGCGTTTGCGAGTTGAAATCCCAGGTTGAGAACATGTTGAATAATAATTGCTGCATAAATAAACATACACAATGTAATCATGTATGTCAAAGTGTGCCAACTATGTAAGTTTAAAACACTATTTCATGACGTTCAGGCGACATCCTAACCAATCATTTTTGTTTACTAGGCATCACCTGTGAAACCTCGTAATTTGAATCCACATGTGAAAAGTTGTGATCACGTGCAAATCCACATGTGAAACTTCATGTGAAACCATGTGGTTTTGGAACACTTCACATATGATATTTCACATAAAGTTTCACATGGATTTTTAGATGTGATTTCACAAATGCCCTGAAATAAAACATTTGTGGTTAGGATGTCGCCAGAAAGTCATAAAAGAGTTGCATTGTTTTCAACTTACATATTGTGCAAAACATGGACATTTCACATGTGGTTTTTCCATAAGGGTTGGCTGCCTAAAATGAAGGAATCTTTAAAGTTTTCTTCCTCCTGTCAGAATGCAGTTTCTTTCTCCCTTCTATCAAATCTGAAAGAATCATTGTTTTTGAGCTGCAAAGATCTATCTCAGGAACACTCGATCACAGCAAATTTACAAAGGACCATTGTTTTCAGGCGTCCTTCCTAACTCATTTGCCGGAGAGGAAGGAAACCACTCAGACATCTCACCATGAGGGCCAATGGTGACCTTAAAACACTTTTGGTCCATTTTCGCCTAAAATGACATACCCAAATCTAACTGCCTGTAGCTCAGGACCTGAAGCAAGGTTTTACATATTCTTCTTATCATTTGAAAGGAAACACTTTGAAGTTTGTGGAAATGTGAAATGAATATAGAAGAATATAACACATTAGATCTGGTAAAAAATAATACAAAGAAAAAAACATGCTTTTTTGTGTACCATCATCTTTGAAATGCAAGAGAAAAGCCATAATGTACTATTCCAGCCAAGGCTCAATTTAAAATTTGGCCACTAGATGGCAGCAGTGTATGTGCAAACTGTTAGACTGATCCAATGAACCATTGTATATCTGTTCAAAATGTTGTATCAAGACTGCCCACATGTCCCTAATTGGTTTATTAACACATTTTCAAGTTCATAATTGTGCATTCTCCTCAAACAATAGCATGGCATTCTTTCACTGTAATAGCTACTTTCAATTGGACAGTGCAGTTAGAATAACAATAGTTTAAGCTTTCTGCACATATCAGATATGTCTATGGGAATTTGTTTTGTTACTTACAACCTCATGCTAATCACATTAGCCTACGTTAGCTCTAGTAACGCACAGTGTCGTGCAATGCGACATGCACTGCAGAACAAACAAGCGGAGGGATGATAGTTTGGTCAGGATTAAGCAGGGTGGCAGTGGGATATAAGGAGAGTGAGGACAGGTGTGTGGAGGCTGATTAGCAATGAGTTACAGCTGAGGCTTGTTGAGTTGTGTTCAAGGCAACTAGTTCAAGTGTTGCATTCAAGTCTGGTCCCCTTTCCTGACCAAATCAAATCACATTTTATTGGTCACATACACATGGTTAGCAGATGTTATTGTGAGTGTAGCGAAATGCTTGTGCTTCTAGTTCCGACAGTGCAGCAATATCTAACAAGCAATCTAACAATTCCACAACAACTACCTAGTAGACACAAATCTAAGTAAAGGGATGGAATAAGAATATATACATATAAATATATGGATGAGCAATAACCGAGCGGCATAGGCAAGATGCAATAGATGGTATGAAACATGGTATATACATATGGGATGAGTAATGCAAGATATGTAAACATTATTAAAGTGGCAATATTAAAGTGACTAGTGATCCATTTATTAAAGTGGCCAATGATTTCAAGTCTGGTTATAGGCAGCAGCCTCTCTGTGTTAGTGATGACTGTTTAACAGTCTGATGGCCTTGAGATTGAAAAATAGCTTCTGTCTCATGGTCCCAGCTTTGATGCACCTGTACTGACCTCGCCTTCTGGATGGTAGCGAGGTGAACAGGTTCGGCTCGGGTGGTTGTTGTCCTTGATCTTTTTGTCCTTCCTGTGATATCAGGTGCTGTAGGTGTCCTGGAGGGCAGGTAGTTTGCCCCCGGTGATGCGTTGCGCAGTCACACTGCCTGTTTGGGTGGACTATTTCAGTTTGTCAGTGATGTGTATGCCAAGGAAATTAAAGCTTTCCACCTTCTCCACTGCTGTCCCGTCGACGTGGACAGGGGGGTGCTCCCTCTGCTGTTTCTGAAGTCCACCTTGAGAGAAACCAGGCTCAGCTGGGAATCCTCTTTTGGCTGGTTGGGTAGGATTCGGTGCATGAGGCAGATTGTATCTGAAATGAGGCAGGGACTGGGCTTGAGTTAAGGCAGGTTTTGAGAGATGAGCATGTTGTGGGCTGTCCTGATGTTATTGATGTCAGAGCGGCTGGTGGGCTGTGGCCAGAAGTTGAAGATTCTAGGAGAGAGTTTCAGCTGGTGGAGGAAGAGCCAGGAAGGCTGTCGAAAGGGAATGGTGAGCCGGAGGGCAGGGCTCTCCGAACTGAGAGAAATTCACACCTGTGAGCAGCAGGAACGGCTGGAGCAGCAGGAACAGCAGGCACCAGCAGGCACCGCCTGAGCGGTTGTCGCTAGCAGAGAAGAAGGTGAGGCACTGCAGGGGTGGAGGTCACAGAACCAGTGCGACCAGAGGCGAAGATGGAGGTCATCACTGGTGAAGAGGGAGGGTGTGTCACCGTGGGAGCAGTGGTCATGCGTCAACGGAGCCCGAGGTGGGGAGAGAGGTCATCACTGGCAGAAAGAGGGGGTGAGCCACTGCCGGAGTAGCAGTCACAGGTCATGTGAGACATGGGGGAGGGGAGACAGATTCTGTGAAGATGGCCAGAGTGGAAAAACCGGTTGCACCGCCGGAGGAGACAGTACATGAGAGGTAGAGGAAGCAGCTGAGAGAGAGGTTGTCATTGCCAAAGAATGACCCACTGCCCTTGCAGGTAGTCACAGGGCCAGCAGGACGTGAGTGAAAGTAGAGGTCATGGAGCCAGCCGGAATTGAGGTGGGGAGAGAGGTCGACACTGGCAAAGAGAGGGTGAGCCACGCGCGGTCATGGGCCAGTAGAACCTGAGGGAAAGAGAGGTCGACACTGGCAGATAAAGAGATTGAGCTGCTGCCAGAGCAGCTGCCACAGGGCCAGCAAGACTTGAGGGGGGAAAGGAGCCTGAGGCTGTGAAGATAGTACAGGCAAGGTAGCCAGGAGGCCAGAGCCCCCTGAGAAACAGCCATGAACTGTCCTGTATAACTGCCCATATGAACAGCCTGCAAACACCACTCTACCCACTGCTATCAGACTGTATAATAACTATAGCTCTTGAATTTTAAAATCATATTTGAACATTTACATTTTTATCATGAAAAAGTCTGGTAATGTTTCACGTGTTCTGTATTCTATTTACAGTTTAAGTCGGAAGGTTACATACACCTTAGCCAAATACATTTAAACTCAGTTTTTCACAATTCCTGACATTTAATCCGAGTAAAAATGTAATGCCTTAGGTCAGTGAGGATCACCACTTTATTTTAAGAATGTGAAATGTCAGAATAATAGTAGAGAGAAGGATTTATTTCAGCTTTTATTTATTTCATCACATTCCCAGTGGGTCAGAAGTTTACATACACTCAATTAGTATTTGGTAGCATTGCCTTTAAATTGTTTAACTTGGGTCAAACGTTTTGGGTATCCTTCCACAAGCTTCCCACGATAAGTTGGGTGAATTTTGGCCCATTTCTCCTGACAGAGCTGGTGCAACTGAGTCAGGTTTGTAGGCCTCCTTGCTCACACACGCTTTTTCAGTTCTGCCCACACATTTTCTATAGGATTGAGGTCAGGGCTTTGTGATGGCCACTCCAATACCTTGACTTTGTTGTCCTTAAGCCATTTGCCACAACTTTGGAAGTATGCTTGGGGTCATTGTCCATTTGGAAGACCCATTTGCGACCAAGCTTTAACTTCCTGACTGATGTCTTGAGATGTTTCTTCAATATATCCATATACTTTTACTGCCTCATGATGCCATCTATTTTGTGAAGTGCACCAGTCCCTCCTGCAGCAAAGCACCCCCACAACATGATGCTGCCACCCCCGTGCTTCACGGTTGGGATGGTGTTCTTCGGCTTGCAAGCCTCCCCCTTTTTCCTCCGAACATAACGATGGTCAATACGATGGTTTCATCAGACCAGAGGACATTTCTCCAAAAAGTACGATATTTGTCCCCATGTGCAGTTGTGAACCGTAATTTGGCTTGTGTTTGGCGGTTTTGGAGTAGTGGCTTCTTACTTGTTGAGGAGCCTTTCAGGTTATGTCGATATAGTACTCCTTTTACAGTGGATATAGATACTTTTGTATCTGTTTCCTCCAGCATCTTCACAAGGTCATTTGCTGTTGTTCTGTGATTGATTTGCACTTTTCGCACCAAAGTACATTCATCGATAGGAGAGAGAACATGTCTCCTTCCTGAGTGGTATTACGGCTGCGTGGTCCCATGGTAGTTATACTTGCGTACTATTGTTTGTACAGATGAACGTGGTACCTTCAGGCATTTGGAAATGGCTCCCTATGACGAACCAGACTTGTGGAGGTCTAAAATTTGTTTTCTGATGTCTTGGCTGATTTCTTTAGATTTTCCCATGATGTCAAGCAAAGAGGCACTGAGTTTGAAGGTAGGCCTTGAAATACATCCACATGTACATGTACATCCAATTGACTCAAATTATGTCAATTAGTCTATCAGAAGATTCTAAAGCCACAACATCATTTTCTGGAATTTTCCAAGTGATTTAAAGGCACAGTCAACTTAGTGTATGCGGACGTCTGACCCACTGGAATTGTGATACAGTGAATTAAAGGTGAAATAATCTGTCTGTAAACAATTTTTTGAAAAATTACTTGTGTCATACACAAAGTAGATTTCCTAACCGACTTGCCAAAACTAACTACATTTGTGGAGTGGTTGAAAAACGAGTTTCAATGACTCCAACCTAAGTGTATGCAAACATCCGACTTCAACTGTATGTCACGTATGTGTTATGTATTTTAAATAGGTGTCTTTCAATTGTTAGTCATGTCAATTCTGTTCCTAGGCCGTCATTGAAAATAAGAATTTGTTCTTAACTGACTTGCCTATTTAAATAAAGGTAAAATAATATGTATATATTTTTTAATTACAGACAAACTCAAACTCAGAGCGGGCAACCGTAAAAATACGGTTGCACCGCCGGCGGAGACAGAACATGAGGTAGAGGAAGCAGTACGCCGAGAGATGCCGTCGCTGGTAGAGAGAGTGGATGAGCCACTGCCAAAGCAGCGGTCACGGTTCCAGTGGGGCAAAGAGAATAGTACTAGCAACAGGAAAGGGAGCTGGGGGGCCAGAGCAGCCGTTGGATTCAGGGAGTGCACTGCCGACGTGGAGGAGAAAGGGTTAATGAGAGAGAGCAGGGGAGAGGGACATGTCCGTGTTCAGGTATTGGAATGAGAGGGGGGAGAGAGACATCCTGGCCTGCTGGGCCGTCGGGGGGAGCTGTAAGCTGCAGGGCTTTAGGCTGTGTCGGATGCCAAATTGAAATCTGTGGATGCTGGGAGAGAAGCCAGGTCCTTGAGGCCTGATCTGATGCTTGGAGGCCGAGTTGGTGGTGGTGGAATGAATATGCCGCAGTGGAGGCAGCAAGGGAATGATGTCATGGTGGCCCCCCGGTGCGTGGTATATGTGGTTGTGGTCCCGGCAAGACAGGAAGCCATAGTCAACAGACCGGAGAGAGTGAGAAGTAGTTGAGTTGAAGAAAAGGGGCATGAGGGAGAGAGCAATAACAAGAGAGAGAGAACAATCATGGCTGGACGAACGCTATGCAATGACATAAAGATGACATTTCTAGAGGAGAAAGCCAGTCTGCAGTATGACAGATAATGTAGCATGTGACTAATGTATGGTTGAATTGTAGTATGCAATGAAATTCTGATACAGGATAACAAAGGGCAGTATAACTAGAAGGGATTACGTTGTCCCTTTGACAGGGTAAAATCGCTCTTCTCTGTTAGAGCAAAAATATACTGAAATATACTGAAATGTAATGCCCATGGACTTGAAAAACTGCACTCATTTATGACAAATGTATTACTTTTAAATTGAAAACATGGCTCAAATCTATCCAAACCTGTACACAAGTTATCTGTGGTTCCTCATGTGTAAAACGACAGTTGATGTTATTCTTGTTAGAATTATATATTATTGGATGTAATGTATTTGTATTTTGTATTGTTTTAGTGAGTATTTGTATAGTGGCAGTGTAATTGTCCTTAGTTGCCCTGGGACTACGGGTGCAAGTTAGCTTTTGGCTAACCCCGGCACATTTACATGAATGTGGCATTATTGTAATATTGATGTTGATTAATGAGCATTCTGATACTATGTGTGGCCTGCTGTCAAAAGAACTGCGGCAAACGTGACCCGGGACAATACTTGAATGAATGGCATAATAACATTTGCCAAGCAGTGCTTTCATCAAATTACATTGAACATGAGGGAATGAAAGTGGAATTGTAAGGATTGTTTTGATTTAATCTTTATTTAACTAGGCAAGTCAGTTAAGGACAAATTCTTATTTACAATGACGGCCTACCAAAAGGCAAAAGGCCTCCTGCGGGGACGGGGGCTGGGATTAAAAACAAAAATATTGGACAAAACACACCACGATAAGAGAGACACCACAACACTACATTAAGAGAGACCTAAGACAACATAGCATGGCAGCAACACATGACAACACAACATGGTTGCAGCACAAAACATGGTAAAAACATTATTGGGCACAGACAACGGCACAAAGGGCAAGAAGGTAGAGACACTAATACATCACACAAAGCAGCCACAACTGTCAGTAAGAGTATCCATGATTGAGTCTTTGAATGAAGAGATGGAGATAAAAACTGTCCAGTTTGAGTGGTTTTTGCAGCTCGTTCCAGTCGCTAGCGGCAGCGAACCTAAAAGAGGAGCGACCCAGGGATGTGTGTGCTTTGGGGTCCTTTAACAGAATGTGACTGGCAGAACGGGTGTTGTGTGTGAAGGATGAGGCCTGCAGTAGGTATCTCAGATAGGGGGGAGTGAGGCCTAAGAGCCTTTTATAAATAAGCATCAACCAGTGGGTCTTGCGACGGGTATACAGAGATGACCAGTTTACAGACGAGTATAGAGTGCAGTGATGTCTTCTATAAGGAGCATTGGTAGCAAATCTTATAGTCGAATGGTAAAGAACATCTAGCTGCTCGAGAGCACCCTTACCTACCGTCTCCATAATCTAGCATGGGTAGGATTGTCACCTGAATCAGGGTTAGTTTGGCAGCTGGGGTGAAAGAGGAGCAATTACTTAGAGGAAACCAATTATATATTTAACCTTAGCTTGCAGCTTTAATATGTGCTGAGAGAAGGACAGCGTGCCATCTAGCCATATTCCCAAGTACTTGTATGAGGTGACTACCTCAAGCTCTAAACCCTCAGAGGTAGTAGTCACACCGGTGGGCAGAGGGGCATTCTTCTTACCAAACCCCATGACGTTTGTTTTGGAGGTGTTCAGAACTAGTTTAAAGGCAGAGAAAGCTTGTTGGACACTAAGAAAGCTTTGTTGCAGAGCGTTTAACACAAAATCAGGGGAGGGGTATATAAATGGATGAGAGAGCTTCCTAATGCCTGAGCTATGTTGTTGATTTTGTTGTTGTAAATTGAGCAGTGCAAGGGGCCTAGGATCAAGCCTTGGGGTACTCCCTTGGTGACTGGCAGTGGCTGAGACAACAGATGTTCTGACTTTATACACTGCACTCTTTGGGAGAGGTAGTTAGCCCACAAGACCAAAGAACCCTCAGATACCAATATTCCTTAGCTGGCCCACAAGAATGGAATGGTCTATCATATAAAAAGCTTTGGCCAATAAGTCAATATTGCTTAGAATCAAGGACAATGGTGACATTATTTAGGAACTTTAAGGTTGCAGTGACACATCCATAACCTGAGCGGAAACCATGTTGCATACCAGAGAGAATATTGTAGACATCAAGAAAGCCAATCAGTTCATTATTATCAAGTTTTTCCAACACTTTTGATAAACAGGGCAAAATAAAAGTTGGCCTATAACTGTCCAAGCATCTTCAACAGAGGGGGTCAAGCTGATTCTATATCAATTTACAGAGGCCAGGTTATGAAGGAAGGCTTGCTCCTAAAAAAAAAATTGCAACCATCTATGACAAATCAGGACAGGAAATTTCACTGAGCAGTCATTACGAACACAGGCTGTGAAACAGTGATCACATTACAGAAAACAATCTGATACCTATCAGGATTATTTGTGAGGATAACATCAAGGAGAGTAGCCTTTTCTGGGTGCTTGGAGTCATACCTTGTGGGATTGGAAATAATCTGAGAAGGATTTGGGAGTCACATTGCTTTAGGACATGGTCAGGTGGTTTAAGCATGTCCCAGTTTATGTCAGCTAGCAGGACAAATTCAGACTTAGTCTAAGGGGCCAGGAGAGAGCTTATGGCAGGTAGGGTAGAGGCCAGTGGTGATGGTGGACGACAACACCCAGCAATAGTCAACCAAGAGCTATTTGAAAGTTGTATGCTTAAAACCAGCAAATCAAATTGTTTGGGGACAGACTTGGTGGAGACAACCAAGCACTGAAGGTGTTCCTTGGGAAAGATTGCTACTCCACCACCTTTGGAAGATCTGTCTTGCCGAAAAAGGTTATAACCAGAAAGGTTAACATCAGTGTTCAAAATACTTTCCTAACCCCATCTCAGTAATGACCAACACATCTGTATTGGAGCTGTAAACCTACACTTTGAATTGATCAATTTTAGGTAATACGTTTCTAGTGTTGACGTGCAGAAAACCCAGGCTTTTACGAGAGTAGAAATCAGTGAAACAGATATCAGAGCACAAGTCAGAATTGGGGCTAGCAACGGTAGCTGGGCCAGGGTGTACATGCACATTTCCAGATATCATCAGCAGTAATGCTTACAACGGATGATATGCCTGCTCTAAACTGTATATGGTAGCATAGCGGCTGTATGGTGAGTAGCCAGCCCGTCTAATATTAAAGGAACTATGAAGTAAGCACACAGATGACTTGGAACAGGAACTACATCAAAATGACTTACTGTACAGACCCAGCGATGGATGAATAACTGGGACTCAGATGCGTTGGTTGGTGGCACAGCCTCACGGGTCCACTGAGTAGCGGGGCGTGTGGCAGGGAGGTGTGCTTGTACATGCGGTGAGGAAGGGCCGTGGATAGTCGGAAATGCACTCAGGAGAGCATGCTGGGAATGGGCCTTGGACGTGTCGTGGTGAAGCATATTCTCAACCCAGAGCTGGCCGGTATGGAGGAGAGGAAATATTGTGAAAGAAGGTAGCTTGCTGTAATACGAGAGAAACAAGGGATATACACTTAACAAAAATGTTGTAGCAAATTCGTGGGGTAGCCCTGACCGGGACTCCAAACCGGGTACAGCGACGGTCAAGCCAACACCTTAACCACTACGACAAGAGGTGCAAACCTCTTGATGAGGTCACTAGGTTTTGGCTCAAGTTCACTACAATATAAAACACAGCATGCAACAAATTCAAAGATTTTATTGAGTTATAAGTTCATATAAGGAAATGAGTCAATTGAAATAAATTCATGAGGCCTTAATCTATGGATTTCACATGACTGAGAATACAGATATGCATCTGTTGGTCACCAGATACTTTACAAAAAAGGTAGGGGCGTGAATCAGAAAACCAGGCAGTATCTGGTGTGACCACCATTTGCCTCATGCAGCGCGACACATCTCCTTCACATAGAGTTGCTCAGGCTGTTGATTGTGGTCTGTGGAATGTTGTCCCACTCCTCTTCAATGGCCTTACAAAGTTGCTGGATATTGGCGGGAACTGGAACACGCTGTCGTTCATGTCGATCCAGAGCATCCCAATCATGATGGTGAGTATGCAGGCCATGAAAGAACATTTTCAGCTTCCAGCAATCGTGTACAGATCCTTGTGACATGCCGTGCATTATCATGCTGAATCATGAGGAGATGGCGGATGAATGGCACGACAATGGGCCTCAGGAACTCACATTTTATTGGTCACATACACATGGTTAGCAGATGTTAATGCGAGTGTAGCGAAATGCGGTATCTCTGTACATTAAAATTGCTAGCAATAAAATGCAATTGTGTTTGTTGTCTGTAGCTTATGCCTTCCCATACCCTAACCCCACCGCAACCGCTCGCCCACACTGCCATCTGCCCAGAACACTTGAAACCGGGATTCATCTGTTTAGAGCACACTTCTCCACCGTGCCAGTGGCCATTGAAGGTAAGCATTTTCCCACTGAAGTTGGTTACGACGCCAGACTGCAGTCAGGTCAAGACCCTGGTGAGGACAACAAGCACGCAGATGAGCTTCCCTTAGACGGTTTTTGACAGTTTGTGTAGAAATTCTCTGGTTGTGCAAACCCACAGTTTCATCAGCTGTCCAGGTGGCTGGTCTCAGACGATCCCGCATGTGAAGAAGCCGGATATGGAGGTCCTGGGCTGGTGTGGTTACACGTGGTCTGCAGTTGTGAGGCCAGTTGTATGTACTGCCAAATTCATTAAAACAATGTTGGAGGCGGCTTATGGTAGAGAAATTAACATTTAATTCTCGGGCAACATCCTTCAGGATCCCTCAGCCTTGACCCATCCTCTACTTTCTTTACTGCCTCAGCATATGACACCTTCTGCACTACTCAGACTCCAGCCACCTCAACTTGCCTCTCTCCCATCGTACACTTCCGATTCCCAGCAACATGGGCACCCCTACAGTTGACAACTTTATCCACCGAAAATACACAATCCTCTATCTCATGCCCTCCTGCACACTTCGAACATCTTGGAATCTTCCTCTTACAGACTGCTGCAACATGACCATAAACGTTGCACCTGAAACAACGTAGTGGATTCAGAATAAAAGCTCTAACAGGATAACTGATATATCCTAACATGACTTTGTCGGGTAAAGACTCAAAACGACTGACAGTTACTCCTCGACTTCACCACCGGGTCTACGTCGCACCAAACGGCGGGCATCACAAACACCCGGAATCTTCGGCTTCAACTGTGCACGGCTCACTCTGTTTACACTTGACACCAATCTTCTTCAACACCCCATCCCATTTAAATCGCCATCTTCCTCAAATTCATATCCAACCTCTGCTTTCCTCATTCTCTTCGACCTCTTCCTCCCCATAAATCCACCTCTATGTGTACCCGTCCCAATATTCCTCTTCTCCCAACTTCGCTTGCGGCCCGGTGGCATCCCGACGTAACTCCATCTCATAATCATCCTGCTCACCGCGGAAACGTGTCTTCCCCGGGCGCCAACATTTTGAGAGCATGAGCAGTGGCCACACAGAATAACAACCCCCCCCCCCAATATCAACTCTGTTCTACTCCTGTCACAACGGAAAACCTCCAGTTCTCTCTTGGTACACACTCTGATAGCGCACAAGTTCCCTCAATTGCAGAGTAGCTGCTCTGAGCAAGGTGCGATATTCACTGCAGAAGGAGAGGAGGAATGTTTGTTTGGTCAAGTTAAATTAGGGTGGCAGTGGGGATTAAGGAGAGTGAGGACATGTGCGGAGGCTGATTGGCAATTAGTATCAGCTGGTGCTTGTTGGGTTGCTAGGAAGCTGCGTTCAAGGGAACTAGTTAAAGTGTTGGTCCTCTGTCCTGAATTCTTAACACCATTAAATCCGTTTTTTTTTTTAATTATGGTGTATTTTAACCCTGTAGAAAAGTTTGGGAACTACCACTGGTCTCTCTCTCTCTCTCTCTCTCTCTCTCTCTCTCTAGCATTGAGCACATGAGTGTTGCATTGTCAATGCTCTCCCATTGATATGGATATTACAGAGCAACAGTTTGTTGCGCTGTTCATCGGATTCCCATTGAGATGAGTTATTCTCTCGTTTCATCTGTGATTTCCCTCATCCAACAGCTCCTTGAATCGACTCTAGACAGACTCTACGGCCGGAATTCATTCAATGGCGCATTGTGGAGCTGCACACTGCACTACTGACAATGTGCCTGGTAATTACCCAGACATTCATGGTAAATACTGCAGATGTCGGCTCAAGAGTAAATTACCGCTAAAGTGCAACGCGCTTGTTGACAACACACCTTTGATTGAATCCCGGCCTTGATAGCTTAATCACAGCTGTTTTGGAGTGTCGTGACAGTGTGCAGTTTCTAAAAAGAAGGTAGTTTAGTTGGGACTTGAAAGCTGTAGTGCACTTAAACAGATTGTGACTTTTCCGAGGTGCACTTATCAAATAAGTTAAACAAATAATTATTCAGGAAGAATGAAGGAGATTAATAAAGGAGCATAAAACAGACGGCAACAATTGAAATGAATAAAAATATATAAAATAATAATGAAGTCAATGATTTAAAGGAAAAGCTAAGTAACAGGAAATTACAGTTTGAAGGCCATGCTAAAAAGGTGTGTTTAAAAAATATAAATAACTAAAATATCACATTAACATACGTATTCACACCCTTTACTCAGTACTTTGTTGAAATACATTTGGCAGCAATTACAGCCTCGAGTCTTCTTGGGTATGACGCTACAAGGTTGGCACACCTATATTTGGGGAGTTTCTCCCATTCCTCTCTGCAGATCCTCTCAAGCTCTGTTAGGTTGGATGGGGAGCGTTGCTGCACAGCTAACTTCAAGTCTTTCCAGAGATGTTCGATCGGGTCCAAGTCTGGGCTCTGGCTGGGCCACTCAAGGACATTCAGAGACTTGTCCTGAAGCCACTCCTGCATTGTCTTGGCTGTGTGCTTAGGGTCATTGTCCTGTTGGAAGGTGAACCTTCGCCGCCAGTCTGAGGTCCTGAGTGCTCTGGAGCAGGTTTTCATCAAGAATCTCTCTGTACTTTGCTCCGTTCATCTTTGCCTAGATCCTGCTAGTCTCCCAATCCCTGCCGCTGAAAAACATCCCCACAGCATAATTCTGCCACCACCATGCTTCACCATAGGGATGGTACCAGGTTTCCTCCAGGCGTGATGCTTGGCATTCAGTCTTGGTTTCACCAGACCAGAGAATCATGTTTCTCATGGTCTGAGAGTCTTTAGGTGCCTTTTAGCAAACTCTAAGTGGGCCTGTCATGTGCCATTTACTGAGGAGTGGCTTCCGTCTGGCCACTCTACCATAAAGGCCTGATTGGTGCTGCAGAGATGGTTGTCTTTCTGGAAGGTTCTCCTATCTCCACAGAGAAACTCTGGAGCTCTGTCAGAGTGACCATCGGGTTCTTGGTCACCTCCCTGACCAAGGCCCTTCTCCCCCGATTGCTCAGTTTGGCCAGGTCGGCCGGCTCTAGGAAGAGTCTTGGTGGTTCCAAACTTCTTCCATTTAAGAATGATGGAGGCCATTGTGTTCTTGGGGACCTTCAATGCTGCAGGTTTTTTTGGCAGAATAAGGCTGAGCTCAATTTCTAGTCTCATAGGAAAGGGTCTGAATAATTAATTTTTCTTCAAACAATCTGTTTTCACTTTTTCATAATGGTTTATTGTGTGTAGGTTGCTGAGGAAAATGTTTTATTTAATTAATTTTAGAATAAGGCTGCAATGTAACAAAATGTGGCAAAAGTCAAGGGGTCTGAATGCTCTCTGAAGGCACTGTTTAAGGAAAACAATAGGGGTCCAGGCACAAAGACTTGTGGAACTCCAAATTCAACTTTGGAACGTTCAGATTATTTCTAAACCAGTTGCACAAATTCATAACGATCAGTAAGATAACATTTAAACAAGTTAAAAACCTCAGAGGCCAACCAAGCCGTCCAGCTTCTCAACGAGAACGGTGTGATCCAGCTTCAATCTAAAAGAATGAGAACAGAACATGGTCACGGTCAGCAGAACATAATTTACAACTTTCACAAGTACAGTCTCAGCGCATTTATTCTAAATCCAGATTGGACTTTTTATTAAATGCAATCCCTTTTTCATGGCATCCAATTGGTAGTTACAGTCTTGTTCCATCACTGCAACTCACATATGGACAAGAGGCAAAGGTCGAGAGCTGTGCGTCCTCCAAAACACGACCCAACCAAGCCACACTGCTTCTTGACACAATGCCCGCTTAACCCGGAAGCCAGCCGCACCAATGTGTCAGAGGAAACACTGTACACCTGGCGACCATGTCAGCGTGCATGCACCCGGCCCGCCACAGGAGTCGCTAGAGCGCGACGGGACAAGGATATCCTGGCCGGTCAAGCAGCTAGCACTGCTATCCAGTGCCTTCGACCACTGCGCCACTCGGGAGGCCCAGATTGGAGAGTTTATAATGTGCTATTTCGAATCCAGGAAGGATGTAATCTACTGAGCAACAGCTTTATGTCAAATCTTTGGAAGAGAGGCCTTTCAGGAGTGGACTGTACTAATTAGTGCTCCTTCCATGATTAGTCACCTCAATAGGATGGTGATTCATTCTTACTGCAGTGGAATTAACTTGGGATCCTTATTTCTCACAGCTACGATTATTATAGTAGTATTACTGTCTGTGATAAGGTGCTCTGCCTATCAAATTGTCATTGTAATAAGGTATCTCTTATCTTTGGATGGTTTCTGCTAATTTTTAATGGTTTCTCATATCATATCACCACACTCTGTTCCGGCTCAGCAGGCTACTTTACTTATAATGGCTTCCAATGTACTCCTCTTCTTCAGCCCCCTACTTTGATATAAACACACACACATATGCACATGCATGCATGCACACACACACACATACGCACACACACACACACACACACACACATACGCACACACACACACACACACACACACACACACACACACACACACACACACACACACACACACACACACACACACACACACACACACACACACACACACACACACACAACACACACACACACACACACACACACACACACACACACACACACACACACATACATGAACGCATGCACATACATATGCAGACACACACATATTCATTCGACACCCGCTGTCATTTAACCACGCTCACATACGTATCAGTGTGACAGCACAGCCCACAGACAATATCAAAATATGAACGATGAAGACAAGAATATTGGTCCAGAATCGAATGAGATTCACAGGACCGATCTGGTGCCAAGTGGTGGAGCCCTGTGAAGTGCAAAGTGCTGCTTAATATACTTTATCAATCTCCATCTCTCTACGCACTGAGAGAGAAAGGGAAAGGGGGATACCTAGTCAGTGACAACTGATTGCATTCCACTGTAATGTGTCTTCCGCATTTAACTCAACCTCTATGAATCAGAGAGGCACTGGGGGCTGTCTTAATCGACGTCCATGTCATCGGCGCCCAAGGATCAGTTGTTGTTGGGAGATGATAGAGATTGTAGAATTAAATGTTGCTTGGGGGAGTAAGGTATAAGTCTGGATTTTTAGGTCACATCATTAGACTACGTTTTTGGAGTGCTAGTTCTCTACCTGCGGATTTCTGTATAGAAGAATGCCTGCGAGGAATCAAGTCTCTATACAGTATACAGACAGCATGTGTTGCAGTCACAGTAAAAATAGTGTATGGTTGTAAGACCTTGACGACAACATACGGTAGATATGGCAAAGATGTCCATTATGCAGCTAGCTACTGTATTGTGTACAGTGTCCTATATGAGCCCAAGGTTAGACAACGTAATTGGAGGTTCTATATGATGTCTTCATTGTTAGAGCCATTTTGTGTGTTAAAGAAAATGTACGGAACTTATTTAGGTTTATTCCTGTTATATTTACTATTGGATAAAAACTATATGGAAAATACTTATTGTTGAATGGAAACTTAGCTTTATGGTAAATACTTTATATGGAAAGCCTTTTATGGTTGCAAATGTGAAACCCAGTGGACACGTGGGTTTGCTAGGAGGAGTAGCACTGAGGCTTATGGGTAACATGGCCAGGTTATTGCACCTGATATAGGAAGAAGCCACGCAGAGTTACAGTTTTCTACCATTTCATTTGGATTTAATTTGCCTGCTGCACGTTGGGATTTTACCTTTTGACTATTAATATTACTTGGAACCTGTCAAACCCTATCTGGATTGTAAATGCTTTATTTGACCACTTATCAACCTGGAATATGTGGGACAAACAAAATACATTTGTGAGTAATACATGTAATTTACCTGCATCAGATGAACAAGATGTTTATCTTTCATTTGAGCTATTGGACTTGTTAATGTGTGGAGGTTAAATATTTTTAAGAATATTTTTGCGTTCCATGCGCCACCGTTTCAGCTGCACGTGGGAGGGTTGATTCCCAATTGGGAACCAATATCGTAAACAGGTTAATACCTGTGTTTTGTTTTGTTAGACATGTTTGATGTAAGTTGTTGATTTTTGTATTATGAATTTTAAAATAGTAAAAAAAGAAACAAATAAAAGTAGTGCGAGGTTGTCATTATTAGTGTGGTAATGTTATAATTAATGGCTGCGGTGTGGAGAGGATAGCATTAGTGTGGTGATGTCATTCTTACATTAGTGTGGTAATGACATCATTAGTGTGCTAATGTCAAAATCAAATCAAATTTCATTTGTCACATAAACATGGTTAGCAGATGTTAATGCGAGTGTAGCGAAATGCTTGTGCTTCTAGTTCCGACAGTACAGTAATATCTAACAAGTAATTGAACAATTCCCCAACAACTACCTAATACACACAAATCTAAAGGGGTGAATGAGAATGTGTACATGAAAGTATATGGATGAGCGATGACCGAGCGGCATAGGCAAGGTGAAGTAGATGGAATAAAATACAGTATATACACATGATATGAGTAATGTAAGATATGTAAACATTATTAAAGTGGAATTATTAAAGTGGCATTATGTCATCGTTAGTGTGGTGATGTCATCATCAATGGTTGTAGTGTAGAAATGTCTTCATTTGCAGTGCTCCCCTGTCTCTGTCTCTCTCGCTATCTACTAGTCACTATGACACGTCTCCTGTCTTCTGTCACTCTCCTGCCATGCCGACCGCTCTGATACTTGACAGACTGATGCTGGACGACCTGATGTGTGTTGACAACCGTGTGGGTTTGTGTCAGTGCCTGTCTCTCTCTCTCTCTGTGTGTGTGTGTGTGTGTGTGTGTGTGTGTGCGAGTTAAAATGTGTCAGTCTCTAGCCCATCACAGCAAAGGTCAATTATTTCCATTAATTGTGTTGCTTGAAACACCAGTTTGGACCTTGAAACCATGTTAAGCATATTTAACACACACAGTCTAATTGTCTTTAATGAAATACACTCTTCTCTCTCCCCCCACTCTGATCCACCCCCTATCTCCACACACTCCGCTCTCTCGTCTCCTTCTCTCCAACTCTTCTCACTGCCATCCCCTTTCTCTCTTCCCACACTCCTCTCTTATTTCCTCTCTCTTCCCACTTCTCTCTCTCATTCTCCCTCTCCTCCTGTACTTTGCTCTTCCTCACCCTCTGTCACTCTCTTCCCATTCTCCCCACTCTTCTCTTTCATCCCCTATCTCTCACCCCACATTCCTCTCTCACCCCCTCCCCCCCACCATCCCCCTCTCCCCCCCCCTCTCTCCATTTCAGCTCTATGACGTTGCGTAAAGGAAAGAAACTCAGCATCACCATCCAGGAACACATGGCCATTGACGTCTGCCCAGGCCCCATCCGACCTATCAGAACAATCTCCGCCTACTTCCCCCGCCTGTCCCCCACCTCTGAGCCGCTCTCCCCCAAACCCACTGGCTCCCCATGGGTCCTCAGTCCTGGGGGCGCGGCCAGCGAGATGGGGGGTGGCGGTAGGGGAGGACTCTTGACGCCATTGCTG